>NC_143414.1:1971328-2122968 GCF_059467195.1 Physcomitrium patens
ACTTATTTTACAAGCTACTACATGGAATTAACTTATTCTACAAGCTACCACCACATGGTTAACTTGTTGGCTAAGTTTTTAACCTATAAATTCATTTAAAATCAAAACTATGTCTATTAAGCTTCTAAGAAGCTTTTTTAGAAGACTATGAAATTAATCTATATTTACTTACTTCTACCTATTTATACAAGTAACTACTGGAATAAATGTATATGTTTATGATTATATATTTGTGAAATCTATCCACCATCTTTGAAGATAAAAAAGATCAAAGTATGTGGTAAATACAATTTGCTGCATCTTAAATTTTATTAATACATGATAGCCGCTCTTTGTAGAATTTGTTCCTATAAGGAAGGATAATGTCACATACATACATAGGTATTCTAGTAAATACCTATATGATTAGGTAGAAGTATATAAAAATAAATAAAAATAAATTAATTTCATAATACCTTCTAGATAAGCTTCCTAGAAGCTTCATAGATGATGTTTTTATTTTATATGTATTTTTAGTTGATTAATCATGTATTAGTAGCTTGCAAAACAAGCTAACTATGTGACGTATATATAAAAAACTTACCTTACAAGTTAAGATACGTGTCTTGCAAAGTCAATATGTTTTAGACGTCCTATAAGATATCCTCATGTAGCTCCTAATTAAGAATATATATGAAGGCAAGACTGAAGCCTTTTTCACTCTTATCAATACCTTTTTAGTCTTTAGTCTTGTTTCAAGTCTTTCTAATCTTCTTGTTTTTAGCAATAGTCATTCTAGTTTAATATTATATCATCTTTGAATGACTTTCTAACTCTTTTCAGTAATACAAGAGTATATTGAGGATTTTCTTTCTTTAAGATTCATGTCCTTGAAAATTGATGGAGTTATTGAAAGAAAAGATGTAAATGAAGATTTTGGAACCTTCTTTTATTCTATATTCTAATTATTGATTTATAATACCTAAGAAAAATAGATCATTATGCTTTATTTAAGATATACAACTAATAAATATAATAACTATTAAAAATACATGTATAAGACCTTTAATAGATAATTGTATAAGCATTTGTAGAAATTTTTTTATTTGATGTTTTATATTTGGATTATAATAAATTTCAACTTGTACATAGAAGTAAAAACTTAACAACAATAAAAATACTACTTGGACTATTTAAAATGGATTACATAAGTAACACTTACTGTAGATACTAGTATAATTGTAATTCAGTGGATTGTGGATCAAGAAAATTTAAATAGAATTAAATTTTTAGTTTAATTTGTAGTTAAAGTATTCATCAACATATTTATTTGTAAGTCAAAAAAAACTATGAAAAGTTATTTTTGCTATGAAAGTTGAAAAAGATTATTTGATTCGTAGTAGTAGTAATTAAAACAAATTATTTGCTATTACTTGGAATGATTATTAATAGTTTAATACCGAATATTAAAATATTAAGATGGATTATTTATACTAAATTATTAAATCCAAAGTTTAAGTATGTTGCTGGAAAGGATGATTTGATAGCAGACATGTTGTCTTGACCAAGATATGAAAAAAAAGATGAGATGGTTGAAAACATTGATGATGTAGGACCAAAATTTTATTTAGTATCAAATTTTAGCATAGAGACAAGTTGTTTTTTGAAGAGCTTTATGAAGGAAAATTATTAGATATTAGTTGTTATTTCAATACCTTAAATAAATAAATAAAAATGATCTATTAAAAAATTTAAATAAATAAAAAATTATATATGTGGATTTTTGTTTCAAGCGGGGTTTTTATAGAAGAGACCAAAGAAAGGGATTGAGATACTACAACAAGTAATAGGAAATAAGAATAAAAAAAACTACTAGAAAGATTTTATGATAATTTATTGACATGCCATAGAAAAATTTGAGCTACTTTCACTAAATTCAAAGAATAATATTAGTAGAAAAATATATATCATGATATATTTTTATTTATAGAATCATGTGAAACTTATCAAGCATACACTAATGTATAACATTGAGATGGTTTATATTCAATATATTCTTTTTTATTTATTTTAAATAGATTGTTGGTTTGATTAAAATACAAATTAAATTATGGCAAATAAAATATTTGGTCTTGGCTCATGAAGATTTATCAAACCATGTAGAAGAAAGAGCATTGAAAAAAAATCCTAGAAGGGATTAAAAGAGATTTATAGATTTTTATTTAAAGATATTATTTGTCACTATGGATGTGTAAAAAAAATCATTGCAGATCATGGAGAATTAAATGCATAAGAAGCTTGTGATTTCTTTGAAAGATGTCAAATTAAGTTATTATTGATTATTGCTTATAATCCTAAAGGAAATACAAAAAATAAACATGATTATTTATAAGGATAATATTCACCTTTCAATTCAAATTACAAGTTAGCTTCAATTAAGAATTATTTGTAATTGGTGGTGTGAAGTGAAAGTAGCAAGAATAAGAAAAAAAAAAATAACAATATAAAATTAGTGAAACAAGGGCAATTAAGCAATTAAATACTACAAAACTAATTATAGTATGTTTATTAAATTTTCATCTAATAAAAAAATTAAAAATTAAAAAAATATTTTTAGATAGATAATTTTTTATCTTTTCAATGATATAAAAAATATATAAATCTAAGTTACTATGAACAATTTATCATAGGTTAAAAATAGAAGATAAATAATAAAAAAATTAAATAAATAATTTTTATCTCAAAGATAATTTGCTCAAAAGATCAAAAGTTAAGGCTCATAAGTAATGTATATGGATTGTTAAGAAAGGCCACAAGGCCTTAGTCTTATCTTCCTACCTATATCCAAGGTGCTACAATCCATATGGAACTTGTGCACCACCATTTGTACAAGGACTAGACTAGTTGCTGGTCCTTCTATTTTCTACAAGTAAAATTAATATTTTTGTATTATTGACTTTATCATAGTGTTTAAAAACATCAAATTATCCTATTAACCTTGTATAGTCTTTGAATCTTACTTCATTTCTTCATAATAGCTCCTATGGAGCAAAAACTCAATTTTATGAAGATCTTGAAATCTTCTAATTAAATTGTAAATAAATTCTAAAAAATCCTATAATATTTTTATAATACTAATATCTATTTAAGACTATATTTTCTTACCTTGATAATTTTTAATAGTAATAAAATCAATTTATATCTACTAAAAATCTTTTTTTATATAATTAACTAAAAAGATATGAAGTTTTCTTTATGCTTCTTTTAACTACTAATCAATCATTGATAGGGTTTTTATAAGTAAAAAATGTAGATAGAATGCCAATGAAGATATTGGTCTCAATAAATAATCTTTTATACTTAATAATAAATAAAAGTATTAAATTAGCTAAGATAATTACCTCCAAGACTTACTAAGACTCTATTTTTATGACCTTTCTTTTAATAAGACTTTTATAACTTATAAATTATTTTAAATTCTAATGAATAATTTAATAATAAAAAAAATTATAATCTTAATATTTATATAATTAAATGAATTAAAATTATATTTTTAATTAATCTACGAATTGAGATGCATTGGTAGCACTCACATCATCCACCAATTATAAAAGCATTAGTTAAAGTTTATAATAGAAAGGTTTTAAATGGTTTTAACTTTTACTATTTATATTATAGGCTAATTAAAAAATTTATAGTTTAATAATGAGATATATATCTATTGAGCTCATGATAGGTCAAAAATCTACTATGCCAATTGAGAAAAAAGTACTTACTTGGAATATACTATCATGGAAAGATGAATTGACAAGAAAAGAACTTTTAGCTATTAGAATTCAACAAATTGAGAAAAGACAAAAAGATGTGCAAATAGCATTACAAAGGTTAGAAAGAAAAAAGTTACAAAATAAGGAATAATTTAATAAACAACATTGATTGAGACTTAAGACAATTGAAGAAGGTGATTGGATTTTGGTATATGATAATAGCATAGACAATTAATATAGTACTTTAAGAAAGTTTTTTAAACAATGGTTAGACCATATGTGATGATATTTATTCATAATAATGTAATTTATTCATCATAAGAACTAGATGGAAGAAGATTAAAAATACCAATTGTAAAAAAGTAAGAGAAGATATTCAAATGAAAAGAAATAGAAATAAATATAGAAGCTCTTATTGAAGACATAAATCTTTCAAGAAAAGAAGATGATTCTGACTTACATAAAAAAAATAATGAAGAAGATTTAGATGAAGACATGGAGAATATAATATGAATCAAATAAGATTTGGATTATTTGATATATATCAAAGGATTCACATGTTCAGAGGAGGTAGATGTCATGTGATAATATGACTTTATAGTAAAAAATAAAAACATGAATATTATTATAGAAGAGCTTAATAAAAATATGTAATAAAAAATAAAAATAAATCATATAAAGATAATAAAAGATTTAGTTTTAACACTATTTTTTATAGAAAGAATTTTTATTTACTTTATAAGGGCATAAATAAGCCAAATAAAAGTATATGAGATAAAAAATTAATATAAGTATGTTTAAAAAAGAATGAAAAATATTTTAAAGTAAAAATTATCTTAAATTACTAAAAATTGATATCCAAAGAAGTTTAGTTGTACATTAGGATCAAAATCAGACCTTGAGGCACAAACTATATATATACAACAATTCTAGGATTCTTTGGTAAATTAGAGAGTGGAATTTGAAAGCAACCTAGAGAAGAGATTTTTGAGCATTGGTTTTATATCATTTAAATCAATATTGAGATTTTAAGGGATTTTTAATATTAATAATATTCTTGGTAGAATGAGAGTTTGAGAAATAAAATCATGTTTATAAATTTGAGGATTTCTTGAGTTTTGTTATATGTATAAAAGTAAGATTTAAATAATGTGTTGGTGTACAAGTTATATATGTGTATGCAAATTTTGAAATCAATCAAACAATTAGATTGAAGTATATGAGGGTTTTTCTGGATTGAGGTCTTAAAAATTGGAGTTTGATGGTTAGTGAATATTTCTTAGATTTTCAACAATTTATAGATTGGATTGAAGTAAAAGAAAATTATAAAGATACTAGACTTGATTTCCAAGGTTTGGATGAAATTTGAAAGTAATTCAATAATTCAAAAAGGAGATATTATCATTGGAAGTTTAGCAATTAAATTGGAGTAGGAGGCTATTTAAAATCTGATTGGATTATCTTGTATTTCTCTCAATTAATAAGTACGGTAAATTTCATTTTTCTTGTGCTTGTTTTTAACTAAGATATTAAAAAAATTACAAATTTTGAGTTGATCTTAATAGTTCAATCATTAATTGTTGAGGTTTCAATCTGTTATAGGATATTTGTCATAGACATATACATGTAAATTAATAATTATTTATATGATTAGATAAAAATTAGTAAAAATAGATTAATTCTATAATATCTTCTATAGAAGCTTTTTAGAAGCTTCATAGATGCTGCTTTGACTTTATAGGTGTCTATAATTGATTTTTTAGGTTATAAATGTAGTCAATAAGTTGGCCATGTGCCATACATGTTAGTAGCTTCAAGAACAAGCTAATTACATGGCCCACACGTAAAAAAATTGCCTTGTAAGCTAAAGCATATATCCTACAAAGTCAACACATATTAAAAGTCCTTTAAAACATTGCCATGTAGCTCTTAGTTAGATAGTATATGTAGAAGTAAGAATGAAGCATTCTTCACTCTTGTCAATTTCTTTTTTGCTTCTAGTCTAGATTTAAGAGTTTCTAATTTCATTGCCTTTTTGTAATAGCCATTTTAATTTTTTATTAATATATATACTATTTTATTACTAATTTGCCATTTTTCTTTTAATATAGATTTTCTAAGTTTATGCATCTTCTTCTAATTCATGTCCTTGACAAATTGACAAGAATATACTTACAATATTAGAGTTTTATCTTCTCTTCATTAAGAGTGGATTATCTTTTTTTTTTTATTAGACATAAGCATATTAGAAGTTGTCGATTATCTTCTTCTAAACTAATATTATTCTTAGTATCTTCTTTGTTCTCAAGTCCCCTCTTCTACTGATCTTGGGCAATAATGGACATTTATTTTTTAAATATTATCATAACATAGCTTGTTGAAATAAAAAAAAATGCAATGATATAAATGCAAGAGCAATTAAAGAAATTAATGCTTGCAATACATCAACTTGTTTATCACGACAAGAAACAACAAAGATGGCAAGAAGTGAAGACATAGATATGATTGAAGCTGCTTCAACATCTATATCCAATCATGTCCCTTCTCCTATGGTAGAACATCCTTTTGGTACTAGAGAACCAAGAATTTCCTTGCTTGAGAAGTTTAATGGCAGAAGATCTAAGTTTCAAGAATTTTTCAATCAAGTATAACTTGTGATTGAACTAATTCCAAAGCTATTCAACTTCAAGATCACAAGTTAGATTCATTAATACACTTCTTTCAAGTTCAACATTATCATGGTTTTCATCTTTTTTTAAACAACAAGATCCAATATTAGATAATTTGAAGGCTTTTTTAGTTGAATTTCAATCTATGTATAGAAAATATGATATAATTTATGTGGCACATGTTCAAACTATTACGAATTGGAAGATCTCAAAAATGGTTTAAGATGTCCAATATTTTTTAAAATTTACCAATTATTATTGGATTTTCATCAAAGACTTCTCTTAAATTGTACCTCCACTTACACATTTGTTTTGTAAAGACAAACTTCAATAGAATCAAGAAGTGAAAGCAGCATTTGAAGCTTTAAAGACAAACTTTATTTCTACACCAATCTTGTATCAAGTTGACTTTTCTAAGGCATTCTTTATGAAAATAGACACATCGAACTTTGCTTTGGATGTTATATTATCATAAATAGGAATAGATGATAAACTTCACCCACTAGCTTTTCATTCCATGAAATTTTCAACAATTGAGATTAACTATGAGATCCACGATAAAGAGCCTCTTACAATTATGGATTCTTTTCAAGAATGGCATCATTATCTAGAAGGCACTTCTACTCCAGTCACAAAGTTAATGAATCACAAGAACCTTGAATATTTCATGTCATCTTGTATTTTGAATCATTGCTAGGCTTCTTAAAGCATGTCTTTATCAAGATTTGAGTTCAATATCACTTATTGGGCAGGAAAACAATAAGGTTTGTTTGATGTCCTTTCCAGACATTCTTATCATATACCTAAAGAAAAAAATGCAGCATTTGATTAACAAAGAATAATTTTATTGAAGCTAGAATAATTTCATCTTCAAGCACTGAAATAAACATTGACTATTGATTCAACTTTTTTCAAACAAATTCAGTCAAGTATGTCCTCTAATCTTTTTATTTAAGATATCAAGAATACTTCTTTTAAGTCTCATAATACTTCAAACTTTAAATTCAATAAAAATCTATTTTATTTTGAAAGATGCGTATATGTGCTAAAACGAGAAGTATATTTACGTGTTTTTAATTCATGTCACGATGTCAGGATATAGAGAGTTTTCTGCAAGAAAACATTAGGTTCTTAGCTACCATTAATTACTCAATTAAGACTTGAGATAAGAAAGACTAAATTTATGTATATATATATATATATATATATATATATATATAACACTTTTAGGAATAATTACATCAAATATATAAGTCTTAAGTTCTCATACACACCCAAAATATGATAAAAAAAAAAACTCTAAATCCTTATATATCCTTATAGGATATTATTTTTGAACTTCAAAAATTCATATCTTCGAATTGGACCATTCAAACATACTTAAATTTTATATGAAGTATTGATGTACTTCAAACAATTACCACAATAAATTTCAACTACACATTCATTGCATATCTTAAGATATCACCAAAATCCTAATATTAGCTTCAAATCCTAGTTTTTATATACATGCATGTAATTTTTTTCATATCTCACGAACTAAGCTTTTAAATGCTATAAAATTTGTGTATATAGCTTTTTAATATAATAATCTACCTCCTCCAAAAGGTTTGAGCTAAAAATTTGTCCAAAAACTCAAGATATGGCTCCAACCATTACTATGAATAAAATCACTTATTACCTTTGATCTGGATGCACTGACTTCAATTCTCTATAACTTCTTCATCCAAACTCCAAATTCATTAAATAATATATGAAAAGTGTAGTTGAACAAGTGATCTCTCTAATTTTAATTGCTAATCCTTTGTTCCTCTTTGTAAACATATGTTATGCCCCAAAGAGTAACAATAGATATAAAATTGACACCTTAACTTTGAGTGCCAATAACTCCTTCATAAAAACTCCAAATTACATAAAGTTTGTATCTAATCCGTACCCAAAAATCTAAAATTTCTGATTCTAGCCTTCAAAGCTCGAATGATTTCAAAAGAGAAATCCTAATCCCTAATAAGGCCTCGAGCAACCTCCTTGAAGCTCATTGGGCATGGCTTTCGACCAATAGGAATGAAGATCCTCATTCCTTACCTTCATCCAACCATGCTTTCATCCCTTTTAATAAGCCTCCTACTAGTTAATATTTTTATCTTTAGGCTCTAATCTCATCTCTAGACTTCATACTAAATATTTAGGTCCTATAATTTTTTTAAATACTATAATCAAAATAGATAAAAATTCAAAATAAATTTTCTTATATCCAATTTATTTAAATTAATATATTAACCATTCTAATATACACCAAGATTTATAAACATATTATATGTTCTAACTAATTTTTACATACTATAAGCAATTACATGACAACAACGACTTTCCAACAATATGACATTTTGGATACAATAAGACTCTAGAACTAATATCTAGAGATTTTTAGTAGCCACAAAAATAAAAGGCTATAAAAGACTTTTTTTAATCATGTGATATTTGTTCAAGGTCAAAAACTCCTTGACATTGATTTTATAGACTTCTTCAACTATAACCTATTCCAAAACAATCATAATCTTTTCTTTCTATGGATTTTATTATGGATCTTTCAATCTCAAGATCGTGTAATTCTATATTTGTGATAGTAGATTGTTTTATCAATATGGCATATTTTGTACCATACACAAAATCTATCATATATAAAGAAACTTCAAAGCTTTTCCTTGACAATATCTATCAATATCATGGATTACCAAAAGTTATTATATTGGTAGGGGGACTCAATTTGTATCACGATTTTAGAGAATTCTTTTTAAGATTTTAAAGATGGACATAAAGCTTTCTTTGGCCTTTCATCCTCAAACTAATGGATAGATAAAGCGCATAAACCAAGTTTTGGAGCAATACTTAAGATGTACCATCAATTATCAATAAGACAATTAGAAAACTTTCTTATCATTAGGAAATTTGCTTGTAATAATACAATATATTTTTCTATGCAATAAACATCTTTTTTTACCTATTATGGTTACCATCTATGACTTCATACTTTTAACTTTTCAAAAGTTGATAATCTTGCAGCAAGAGGTTTGGAAAATTATTTGTTAGAGCTATATGTAATAATAAAGGTACAATTAAAAGAAGCTCAAGAATGACAAAAGATTAATGCGGATGCCTATCGAAAGGAACAACTACAATTCAATGTAGGTGACAAGATATGGTTGCTTCATTGTAATATCAAGATTATTCATCCTTATGATAAGTTGGACTATCACAAATTTGAACCTTTCTTTATTTGTAGACAAATCAATTCAATTGCTTATTGATTATACCTATCAAAAGCAATAAAGATCCATCATATCTTTTACATATCTCTTTTTGAACCATACAAGACTATGAACATATCAAGAAGAAGATAAGCTCCACTTTTTTCTATAAAAGTAGATAATAATAAAGAGTTCAAAGTGAAAGAAGTTTTAGACTCAAGGTGGCATTGAAATAAATTGAAATATCTTATTTATTGGCATAGATATGACATTAGTAAATGCACATGAGAGTTAGTAAAGAATCTTGTAAATACAATCAAAGTAGAAGAGACTTTTCATTGACAACATCCATCTAAATCAAGATGAAAAATAGTAAGTCTTTGCTATAAAAGAAACAAGATCTACAGAAGATTGCATTCCACCTTCTATCTTTCTTTGTTACTTTTGTTTATTTGTGATGCTAAGGAGATGAAGAACCAGCAACTAGCAAATTCAACTCAAGAGCTTTTATTTGTAGACTTACTAGATCAGACATTGTGATTGTCACAACCTTCAAGACAACAAAATGAAGATAAAGATCATCAAGAATGACATGTTCTTCCTTGAATAAATGGCAAGATACAACATGTTTAATATTACAACTTTGGAAGGAATTTCTAATGTTTGATGATTTTATTAGAGATAGAAACAACTCCTAACAATCTTTTAAATATTTTATTTGAAGAAAGTTATAAAGGCTTCAACAATGACCAAATAACAGGGCAGTCTGCTTGCCCTAATGTGGGATACTATCGATGGCTGAGGAACCTATCAACTATCTTTGAAGAAAACAAAGATCGAAGTATGTGCTAAATACAATTCATCGCATCTTAGATTTTTTCAACATATAAAGACCACTCCTCATAGAACTTATCTTAAGAAAGGGGAGTAATCTCATGAGTATACACATGTAAACCAATAATTACCTATATGATTAAATAAAAGTAAATAAAATTAGATTAATTCCATAATATCTTCTATAAAAGCTTCTTAAAAGCTTTATAAAAGCTTCATAGATACTGCTTTAACTTTATAGGTATCTATAATTAACTTTTTAGATTAAAAATGTAGTCAATAAGTTGGCTATGTGCCACACATGTTGGTAATTTGAACAACAAGCTAATTATGTGGCCCACATGTAGAAACATTTTCTTGTAAGCTAAGGCATGTCTCTTGCAAAGTCAACACATATTAGAGATCCTATAGAATATTATCACATAGCTCCTAATTAGATAGTATATATAAAAGCAAGAATAAAGCCCTCTTCACTCTTTTCAATTTGTTTCTTGTTTCTAGTCTAAATTTAAGACTTCCTAATTTTTTTATCTTTTAGAAATAGTAATTTTAATTTTCTATTAATATACATATTAATTTATTATTAATTCATCATTTTTCTTTTAACATAGATTTTTTAGATTTATGTATCTTCTTCTAGTTCATGTCGTTGATAATTTGTTAAGAGTTTTTTTAATATTTAAAATTTCTTTAGGATTTGGTTTACGATTTTTTTAAGATTAAGATTTAATTAGGATTTCAATTAGGATTTATCCTAGGATTTTATTAAGGTTGAATTAGGATTTTAATTAGGATTTAATAGAAGATTTGATTTAGTTTTATATGAGTATAAATTTCACTCTTCAACTCCAATTACAAGATGGCCTCAATTAAAAGTTGCTTGGAATTGGTGGTAAAAAGTAAAGTAAGCAATTGGCAAAAAACCAAAGAGGAACAACCACAATATAAATGAAAGAAATGAAATCAAGTAATTACAACATCCAAAACTAAGTCACAGTCTGTTTATTAGATTTTCATCCAAAAAAATAAAAATAAAAAATAAAAAATATATTTTAGATATATAATTTTCTTATCTTTTTAATGACATAAAAATCATATAATTCCAAGTTATTATCAGTAAGTTATGATAGATTAAAGATAGAATGTAAATAATAGAAAAGTTAAGTGAATAATTTTTACCTCAAGGATAACTTGCTTAAGAAATCAGGAATTTGAGCCTCACCAAGGCTCAAAAGTAGTGTATATTGGTTGTCTAAAGAGGCTTTGAGGCCTTAGTCTTATCTTCCTACCTATACCCAAGGTGCTACAATCCATATGGAAATTGTGCACCTCTCTTCCTATAAGAACTACACTAGCTACTAGTCCTCCTATTTTCTACTAGTAAAATTACATTTTTTGCATTTCTGAATTCACCATAGTGTTCAAAAATACCCAATTAGCCTAAGAACCTTGCATAGTCTTCAAATCTTGTTTCATTTCTTCATAATGGCTCTCAAGGTGGTAAAAACTTAATTTTACCAAGGTCTTGAAATTTTCTCTAAAAATTCATAAAAAATCCTATAATATTTCTATAATACTATTATCTATACAAGGCTGTATTTTTCGATCTTGGTGATTTTTTATAGTAATAAAATCAATTTTAATCCACTAAAAATCCTATTTTCTATATAATTAACTAAAAAGATATGAAGTTCTTTTTCATGCTTCTTCTAACCACTAATTAATCATTGATAGGATTTTATAGGTAATACATGTAGAAAGGGAGCCAATGAAGAAATTATTCTCAATAATTAATTCTTAATACTTAATAATAATAAATAAATAAAAATACTAAATTAACTAAGATAATTGCCTTCAAGACTTATTAAGACTCTATTTTTATAACTTTCCTTCAAATAAGATATTTATAACTTATAAATACTTCTAAATTATAATAAATAATTAAAAAGTCAAAAAAACTCTCTAATCTTAAAAATTTTATAATTATATTACTTAAAACTATGTTTTTAATTAATTGACCAATTACGATCAATTTGTAGGACTCAAAATTTATTAAAATTCTAATTAGAGTTAAATTAGGATTTTATTAGTATTTATTTAAGGTTTTTATTTTTAATATTTTTTTATTATTTTTAAAGATTACTTTATTTTTTAAAGTTTTGTTTTTATATTTTTTAAAGAATTCTTGTTATTTTTTTTTTAGATTAGTTTAGGACTTCTTTTTATTTTTTTTATAATTTCTTTTAAATTTATGTTGAATTGATTAAATTTTAATAAATATTAATAAAATTTATTTATAATTTATTTGAAACTCTATTAGACTTCATAGAATTGTTGCTGTATTTCTATTTTCCTTCCATAGTTGAGTACCTAGTGCATTCTCAAGCAAGAACACACATAAAAAAGCCAAAATATTATTTGATGTTTTAAAGAAGGATTTTACTTTTATATTAATCTTGTATTGCATTGATTTTTTTAAGATATTTTTTATAAAAAAAATGTATTAAAATTTGCTTTGAATATAATATTATCACAAATTGAAGCAATTGACAAATTACATTTATCAGTTTTTTATTCTAAGAAATATTCAACACTAAAGATCAGCTATAAAATCTATGATAAAGTATTTCTTATAATTAAAGATGCTTTTTAATAATGACATCATTATCTAGAAAGCACTTTCAACCCAATCACCATATATATATATATATATATATATATATATATATATTGGTTATAAGAACCTTGAGTACTTCATGTTAGCATAGATATTGAATCGTTGTCAAGCTTATTGAAGCATGTCATTATCAAGATTTGATTTTAAGATCACATATTGATGTCAAGGAGAAGAAATCGATGAAAAAGTAATTCAGATAAGTGAGCCTTCACTCAAAGAAAGGTAACAAAATATAAATAAAAAAGTATATATATTGAAAGAAAAACTCGAATGGCTATTGCCAAAAGACAAGAAAACTAGAGACCCTTGAAACTAGACTGGAAGCAAGAAAAAAATTGACAAGAGTGAAGAAGGCTTCACTCTTGTTTCTATATATACTATCTAACTAGGGGCTACGTAGCAACGTTCTATAGGACCTCCAATATGTGTTGACTTTATAGGACGCATGCCTTGACTTATAAGGCAAGTTCTTCTACGTGTGGGCAACATAGTTAGCTTGATCTTCAAGCTAACAACATGTGTAGCACATGACTAACTTATTGACCACGTTTCTAATCCAAAAAGTCAATTAAAGACACTTATGAAGTCAAAGTAGCATCTATAAAGCTTCTAGAAAGCTTCCATATTAAATACTATAGAATTAACTTATTTTTACCTACTTTTACTTATTTCCACCTATTTATATATGTAATTACTAGCTTACATGAATATGTCCGTGAAATTATCCCCCCTTTTAGGGACGAGTTCCATGAGGAGCAGTCATCATATGTTGAAGAAATCTATGATGCGACGAATTGTATTTGCCACATACTCTAATCTTTGTTCTCTTTGAAGATGATTGATAGGGCCTCTCAACCATCGATAGTGTCCCATACCAGGGCCGAAAGACCACCCAGTTATTTGATCATTGTTGAGGCATTCATAACTTCCTTCGAATAGAACATTTGGAATACCATCAGGACTTATTCCTACCTCTAACAAAATCACCAAACATTGGGAGTCCCTTCCCAAATCGTGATACCAAACGCATTGTATCTCGCCATCTATTCAAGGAAGAACATGTCATTCTTGAAGATCTTCATCTCGATTGCATCCTCTTGAAGGTTGTGACAATCGTAATGTCTCATCCGACAAATTAGCAAATGAAGGCTCTTGAGTTGAATCCACTAGTTGTTGGTTCTCCATCTCCTGAGCGTCACAACTATAAAGAAGCTACGAATAAGGATTGATAGTAGAATGTTATCTTGTCTAAATGTTGTTTCTTTTATAAAGAAGGTTTTTATCTTGATTTTGATGGATGTCGTCGATGAAAAGCCTCCACCGCCTTTATTGCATTTGCAAGATTCTTTAATGGCTTCCATGTACGTTCACTAATATCATATCTATGCCAATGGACAAGATATTCTAATTTATTTTGGCGTCGCCTTGAATCTAAGACTTCTTCTACTTCAAACTCTTCATTATTGTCCACTTCTATAGGAGAAGGTGAAGCTTGTCATCTTCTTGGTATGTCCATTGTCTTATATGGTTCAAGAAGAGACACGTGGAATACTGGATGGATTTTCATTGACTCCGGTAGATGTAAACGATATACAATTAGATTGATTTGTACAGAAATAGAAAATGGTCCAAGTCTTCGATAGTCCAACTTGTCATAAGGATGAGTGGTCTTGATATTGCGACAAAGTAGCCATACCTTATCACCCAAGTGGAATGGTGGTTGTTTCTTTTGATAGACATCCACATTGATATTTTGTTGTTCATGAGCCTCTTTTAACTACGCCTTCATTGTGGCATGTAGCTTTGATAAATGAATCGCCAAATCTTTCGTAGTAAGATTATCAACTTTTGAGAAGTCAAAAATATCAAGTCGTGGATGATAACCATAATTAGCAAAGAAAGGTGTTTGTTTTGTAGAAGAATGTACCATGTTATTGTAAGCAAACTCTGCCAATGGCAAAAGAGTTGTCCAATCATCTTATTGGTAATTAATGGTACATCTTAAATATTGCTCCAAAACTTAATTAACACGCTCCGTTTGTCCATTAGTTTGAGGATGGAATGTCGAAGATAGTTTTATATCTACTTTTAGAATCTTTAAAAGAATCCGCCAAAATATTGATACAAATTGAATTCCCCTATCTAATATAATATCCTTGGATAATCCATGATAGCGATAGATATTGTCAAGAAAGAGCTTAGTTGTTTCTTCACCTGTGATAGATTTTATACATGGTACAAAATGTGCCATCTTGGTAAAATGATCTACTATCACGAATATAGAATCATAAGAACCTGAGATTGGAAGATCCATGATGAAGTCCATAGAAACAAAAGACCATGGTTGTTCTAGAATGGATAATGGCTGAAGAAATCCAAAAGATCGATGACGAGGAGTTTTTGATCTTGAGCAAACATCACATGATTGTACAAAATCTTTGACTCCCTTTCATATTTGAGGCCACCAAAAATCCCTAGATATCAGCTCCAAAGTCTTATTGTATACAAAATGTCCTACTGTTGAGAAGTCGTGACGAGCTTGAAGAATATGCAAACGTGCTTCTCCTTCAGGAATATATAGGCGTCCTTCGAAATAGAGTAGGTTGTTCTTGAATTCAAATTTAGAAGAATCATGAGATTTAGAAGAATTATTCTTGATATCATGAACAAAAGGATCTGAAGACATATTTAATTGAACTTGTTTAAGAAAAGTTAAATCAACAGTCAATGTTGATTTTATTGCTCAAAGATGAAATTACTCCGACTTCAAGAGAACCATTTTTTGTTGCTTAAAAGCTGCATCTTCTTCTTTTGGTGCAAGATAAGAACGTCTAGACAAGGCATCGAACAAACCTTGTTGTTTTCCTGGCCGATAAGTGATGATGAACTCGAATCTTGATAAAGACATACTCCAGTGAGCTTGACAACAATTTAATATGCGTGCTCACATAAAATACTCGAGGTTCTTGTGATCCACATATACGGTGACTAGATTGGAAGCGCCTTCTAGATAATGATGCCATTCTTGAAAAGAATCCACAATTGAAAGAAGTTCTTTGTCGTGGATCTCATAATTGATTTCTGCTGTTGAGAATTTTCTTGAATGAAAGGCTACTAGATGAAGTTTGTTATTTATTCCCATTTGTGATAAAACCACACCTAGAGTAAAGTCTGATGCATCTGTTTCCATAAAGAATGCTTTGGAAAAATCAACACGATACAAGATTGGTGCAGAAACAAACGCTATCTTCTAAGATTCAAAAGTAACTTCCGCTTCTTGATTCCATTGGAGTTTGTCTTTACAAGTCAAATAAATAAGTGGAGCTACAACTCGAGAGAAGTCCTTCATGAAGATCCGATAGTAGTTGGCAAATTCCAAAAAACTTTAGACATCTCTTACCGTTTTTGACATCTTTCAATCTATAATAGTTTGAACTTTCTTACGGTCCATCATAAGTCCATTATTTGAAATGATGTAACCTAAGAAATTGACTTGAATAGTGTAGAATACACACTTTTCTATCTTGGCATAGAGTCCTGCATTTCTTAATTTTTGTAACACATGACGAACATGAAGTTCATGTTCTTCTAGATTATTAGAATAGATCAAGATGTCGTCTACATAATTCAACACAAAATCATCTAAAAATTCTTGAAAAACATCATTCATTAGATGTTGAAAAGCTACTGGTGCATTTGTAAGTCCAAAAGGCATGACATTGTATTCAAAATGTCTATATCTAGTTCGAAACGCAGTCTTCCATTCATCTCCTTTTTTGATGCGTACTAGATTGTATGCTCTCCGAAGATCTATTTTTGTATAGATCTTAGCTTGATTCAATTGATCAAGAAGTCCAGATATTAAAGGTAGTGGATACCTATTCTTGATGGTAATTTTGTTGAGTCCTCGATAATCAATACACATCCGCAATGATCCATCTTTTTTCTTCACAAATAGAATTGGAGCTTCTGCCAGAGATTTAGAATGGCATATGAAATTCTTGGCTATATTTTCTTCAATATACTCCTTGAGTTCAATCAACTCATTTTGTGATAAACTGTAGATTGGTCCGAATGGCACTTGTGCTCTTTCTTGAAGGTCAACTGAGCAATCATAGGGATGATGTTCCGAGAGTGTATCCGCATTCTTCTTTTCGAATACATCTTGAAATTCTTGATATTGGCTTGGAATGCTACTTGAAGTCTTTCCACCAGTAGAAACAAGTGTGGTATAAATAATATATGGTGATTCTTTCATAGCAGCATGCAAGAAAGCTTTTACACCTATAAATATAGGTTTAATTGAACTGGATTTATGACTCTCTACTTGATTAACTACACTATTAGTTATACTTTTAGAGAAAGTAAGAGTTTGTGAAATCCAATCTATTTGAGGGTTGTATTTTTTTAACCATGATAAATCTAAAATGACTGGATTAGAGGGAGATCTAATGATATTAAATACTACAAAGCTATTATGACCATTGATTATTACTTCTATAGGAAGGATTTTGTGAGTAATATCTCCAGAAGACAATAGATGACCATCTATGACTTCTATATGAACATGTTTAGTTTTCTTTACTAAAGATATGTTATGTCTTTTACTAAATCCTTCATCTAAGAAATACGCTGAGGCTCCTGAATCTAACAAGGCAGAGGCTTTGTAATATTTAGGTCCTAAAATAATATTTAATATAAAACAAGGAGAAGGCTCTGAGGAGATAATAAGACCTTTACTAGATGTTGTGCAAGGTTCCAACCGCATGGTCCCTATTATAGCTGGACAAACTCGTTTTCTGACATATTATCTTCTTTCACAGCCATACTCTTTATTTTGTGGTTGCGTCGTTTCTTTGGACAATGTTGAGCAGTGTGCTTTGGTTCTCCACAATACAAACATAATCTTTCTTGACGACGACAAGTCTTTTCTTGCTCAGTAAGAGGTTTGAAACATACTCCATCAATTTACATATCTTCTACTTCCAAATGTATGTGTTGAAGAGGTATTGGTGTTGCCATTGAATTATAGAAACATTGAGGTCCACTTATACGATTCTCAGATCAAAATTCAAAAAGGTCATTGTTGCACTTCACAGCAAAGTCAATTGCTTGACTCAATGTTTGAGGATCAGATAAGTTGAGCATTAATTTTTTTACCTCATATTGTAATCCGTAGAAAAATTGGCTAATAAGTGCAGCATCATCCTATTTGATATTAGTTACAAGTTGTTGAAATTATGAAGCATACAACGTTACTGATCGATTGCCTTGTCGTAAAATACGGATCTTATTGGTTGCAACACAAATTACATCATGTTCTCCATACATGCATCAAAACTCCGCCAAAAAAGCCTCTAGATTATCTAATATTTGATTTTGTTGTTCAGAAAAAGATGAAAACTACGATAGTGTTGAACCTGAAAGAAGCATACCAATGAATCTAACTTGCAATCCTGGAATTGCATAGCTTTGGGGTTGAAGTTCAATCACAAGTTACAATTGATTGATAAATCCTGGAAACTTGGATCTGGTGCCATCAAACTTCTTGGATAGGACAATTCTTGGTTCTCTAACACTAAAAGGGCGTTCCTATTGAAACATAGAAAGCAAACTCCACACAAGCAAGTTAGGACCAGCAAGGTTGCACTTCACAAATAGAATGTGGTATGAGATAATTCTTCCCATGCCAACCCTTTTCTTATATACTAGTACCAAGGTACCATGTGTTACAACCCATATGGGATATCTCTTAGGACCAACCTCTCCTGGTATTCTAAGGCACTATAGACCAGCAACTAACCTTGTAGGATATCCCTCATTATTCATATACTCTATTGACCATTAGCAGCAACTAAATGAGTTCTTTCCTTCAACACTCCCACTTTGCTATTGGTCAATTAGCTATCAATCCTAATGCCTTACTCAATATGTTGTGTCTCTCTTTCACTAAGGCTTTTGTTAGCAAATCAGCCAACATGTCTTTGGTTTCACAATACATCATATCAATAACTCCCATCTCTATCTTCTCTCTTATAAAGTGGTGTTGAATATCAATGTGCTTGGTTCTTGCATGATGCTTTGGATTCTTTGCAAAAGCCAAACATCCTTGATTGTCACATCTCAATGGAGTGGCTTCCAATTGCACAAGTCCAATGTCTTCCAACAACAACCTCAACCAAATTGCCTCCATTGCTCCATGACTTGCTGCCATATACTCCGCCTCCATGGTGGACAATGCAATTGTTGGTTGTCTCTTACAATTCCAAGATATGGCTCCCATTCCAACAAAGAATACATAGCCCGTTGTTGATCTTCTATCATTTGTATCTCCAGCCCAATCCGCATCACAATATCCATGTAATTCAATATTATTTCCTCCAAGACATAGTTTATGGTTCAAAGAGCCTTTCAAGTACCTCATGATTTTTTTGATGGTTGCCCAATGCATAGGACCTGGTTTTGCCATGTGTTGACTTACAACACTTACTGCAAATGCAAGATCCATCCTTGTACCCACCATTGCATACATGAGTGAGCCTACTGCTGCCTTGTATGGTATGCCTTGTATTTGATGCTCAACTTCAGCATATTCTTCATCCGTGAGCTTCATCAACTTCAAGTTGGCCTCCAAAGGAGTTCCAATGGGCTTGCAATCTTGCATGTTGAATCGTTTCAATACTTCTTCAATGTACTTGCTTTGACTCAATGTGATGGTCTTTGATACTCTATTCCTTGTAAATTCCACACCCAAACAATAATGAAGCTCTCCCAAATCACTCATTTCAAAATCTTTCTCCAATTTCTTCTTCAACCAATCTAATTTTATCATGGTGTTGCTTAAGATGATTAAATCATCTACATAGAGGATCACAACCAGCAAGAAGTCCTTGGCTTGCAACACATACAAAGAATGGTCAGCTTCACTTCTTATAAAACCTTCCTTCACAAAGAATGAGTCAATGCGTTGATACCATGCTCTTGGTGATTGCTTGAGTCTATACAATGACTTCTTCAACTTGCATACAAGGTTGGGTTTGTCTTGATCAATAAATCCTTGAGGTTGCTCCATGTAGATGTCTTCTTCCAATTCTCCATTCAAGAAGGCTGTCTTGACGTCCATTTGATGCATCTCCAAGTCTATTGATGCTCCAATTGCTACTATGGTTCTAATGGTAGTGAATTTGGCCACTGGAGCAAATGTCTCATTAAAATCCACTCTAGCAACTTGTGAGTAGCCTTTGGCAACCAATCTTGCTTTGTACCTCACAACATTGCCCATAGCATCTCTCTTGGTTCTAAACACCCACTTACATCCAATTGCTGAACGATTTGGTGGAAGTGGAGTCAACTCCCATGTCTTGTTGTCCATAAGAGATTTGTACTCTTCTTGCATAGCAATCTCCCACTTCATTGCATCACCACACCTCATTGCATTACACAAAGTCAATGGATCATCAAGAAGAGCAACATTGGCCTGATCTTCACTTACTTGTGGAAAGATGTGGTTCTTCCACCATTCACCTTGTGGTCTTCTTTCACGTGTTGGATATCTTCTTTCATGCAAAGAAGATGAGCCTTCATGCACCTCTTGCTGCCTTCTATGGCTCATACACTTCCTTCTCTCATTCATTGGTTGATATTCTTCATCTTCATTCTCTTCATTGTGCTTGTTGTATCTTGCTGGAATTGAAGTCTTTATAGAGTTGGACTCTTCTTCAATGATATCTTCATTTCCATCTTCACTTTGAGAATGCTCTTCTTCATCTTCTTCTTTGTTTGCTGAAATTGAAGATGTGTCCACAAACACACCACTACTCCCACTTGGACACATCTCCCACTTTTCACTTGCACTCTTATACTCCAAGAACTCTACATCACGACTTTTGATGATCTTTTTGGTGTCTAAACACATGAGCCTATATGCCTTGGTGCCTTCACAATATCCAAGGAATGCACATCTTGTGCCCTTTGCATCAAGTTTGCCTCTCATACTATCTGGAACTTTAGCATATGCAATGCATCCAAAAATCCTCATATGAGATAAACAAGGTTTCTTACCAGTCCAAGCTTCTTCGGGAGTCATTCCTTCAAGTGCACTTGTGGGACACCTATTTCTTGTATATACGGCATTTACCACAGCTTTCGCCCAATACTCATATCCAAGCTTTTGAGCATGAATCATACTCCTTGCCATCTCCACAATGGTGCGATTTGCTCTTTCAGCAACTCCATTTTGTTGTGGGGTATAGGGAGTGGAGGTTTATCTTGCAATGCCTTCATGCTTCAATAACTCATCAAAGTCTTTGGACAAATACTCACCTCCATTGTCCGATCGCAGCACCTTAATCTTGTGCTCACATTGCTTCTCTACAAGTGCTTTCCACTCCTTAAACTTAGCAAAACACTCACTTTTGGCCTTGATGATATAAATCCATACCTTCCTTGAAAAGTCATCAATAAATGTGACAAAATATTTTGCTCCACTCATAGATGGTGTTTTCATGGGTCCACAAACATCCGAATGCACAAGCTCCAGCAATTGATTTGCTCTTGTTGCAATTCCACTAGGAAATGGTGTCCTATGTTGTTTGCCTTGAATGCAACCTTCACAAGATAGATTCATAGTAGAATGGCCAAGGTCTAAGCCACTTACCATGGATTGAAGCTCCTTCATGCTTTTGGCATTCAAATGTCCAAGTCTTTGATGTCAAATGCCCACCTTATCTTCATTTGATGGAAATTCAACAAAAGCAGCAACCTCTACTCCATTGATGCGCTTGCAATTGATAATATAGAGATTGCCATCTCTAATCCCTTTTGCTACTTCTTTGCCTTCCATGGTTCTCACAAAACATCCATTCATATTGAATTGCACTTTGCACCCATGACTTACAAGTTTACTCACCGAAAGGAGGTTCTTCTTCATCTTTGGCACATGCAACACATCCTTGAGTGTGATCCTCTTGCTTATACCCTTGACCACTACTTCCACTACAATGGTGCCCATTCCAATGGCTTGTACCATACCATTATCACCTAACCAAACCTTAGTTGCTGGAATTGGTTGATAAGTGTTAAATGAACACTTGTATGGAGTCATGTGTTTGGTACATCCAAAATCCACGATCCATTTGCTCATATCAAGCATGGAAGAAGTTTGTTTTGCCATGAATGCAAAGTCATCACCTCCATGGTCATGAAAAGCATTATTGGCATTCTCTCTTTCTCCTCTCTTTGCCTTGAAATAATTCCTAGCAAAATGCCCTGGTTTTCCACAAATATAACAAGTTTTGGAAAGATTACGTTGAATGGAAGTACTTGCCTTACTTGGTCTCATAAATAGTGGTGATTGCTCTCCAATAGACTCCTTTTACTTTCTTTTGGTCACTTCATGGGCTAGTCTTGCCATGACATAGTCCAAAGTAAGATCTTTTCTTGAAATTGACTCCAATGCCACAATGAGGGAGGAATAGGAGTCCGGAAGGCTTGAGAGCAATGTCATCACAACATCTTCTTCAGGTAAAGGCTTGTCAATAACAGCAAGTTGGTTTGCAAGTGCTTTTACCTTATTCACATGAGCCATGAGATCTTCACCTTCTTCCGTCTTCACGGTGAAGAATTTTTGCCTTGACCATAGTACATTGGAGAGATTTCTACTCTCATAGACGTTGCAAAGAGTCTTCCATGCATCTGCTGCCCCTTTGCAAGAAATGACATGAGCAAAGTTGCTCTCATCTAAATTGGTGGCAATTATGCCAAAAGCCTTCTTTTCTCGTCTTTTGAACTCCTTATGCTCCTTGATGCTTGCCTCTACCCCAGGTGCCTCTTCTTCCTCACATACAATCTCCCAAAGATCCAATGACGCCAAAAGTAGCTCCATTTTGGCCTTCCAGTGGTGAAAGTTGTCACCTTTGAACTTTTCAACCATTTTCAAGCTATCACCCTCAAAAGATGCCATCTCAAGCTACACGTAGGTCCAAAAAACTCTTGATTTGGAGTTGTAATGGAGAAGATATCACTACTCAAAGATCGCTGAACCACAAACCCAGAATTCGCTGTTTTGCAACTTTTTGTAAATTATGAGTCCAAATCACGTCTAAATGGTGGGGAATGAATTTTAAAGTAATTCTATAGCTCTCATAAGTCTCCCTCACGTCACTCCACTCAAAATGACTCACTATCTCATAAAACTTTCAAACACTAGTGTTACTTCAGCAAAGACACTATCAAGGTCTTGCACAAAACTCATATACTCACAAATCCAGGAGCAATGACTTCAACAACACACTAGCAACACTCTACCATAAGATCCCAACTACCAAAGTAAGCAACAAAGAAATAATGCAAGAACAACTTACTTGGTAAGAGAGTGTGGGCCCATAACCTATTGAAACATAGAAAGCAAACTCCACACAAGCAAGTTAGGACCAGCAAGGTTGCACTTCACAAATAGAATGTGGTATGAGATAATTCTTCCCATGCCAACCCTTTTCTTATATACTAGTACCAAGGTACCATGTGTTACAACCCATATGGGATATCTCTTAGGACCAGCCTCTCCTTGTATTCTAAGGCACTATAGACCAGCAACTAACCTTGTAGGATATCCCTCATTACTCATATACTCTATTGACCATTAGCAACAACTAAATGAGTTCTTTCCTTCAACAGTTCCACCATAAGAGAAAGGACATGATTTGGTGCAGATGTTGAAGCAGTTCCAACCATTTCTATATCTTCACTTCTTGCCAATCCTGTTGCTCCTTGTGGTGGTAAATTGAGTTGATGCATCGCAAGCATTAACTCCTTCAATTGTTCTTGCATTTGTGCCATTGCACTCTTCATTTCAATTAGTTCTACCATGATAACACTTAGAAAAGAAAAGATGTTTAATATCGCTCAAGATAAATAGAAGAAAGGACTTGAGAACAAAGAAAATACTAAGGACAATATCAGTTTAGAAGAGGGTAATCCGTAACTTCTAATATGCTTATATCTTATCAAGAATAAAAGATAATCCACTCTTAATCAAGATTAGACAAAACTCTGATAGTGTAAGTATACTCTTGTCAATCTATCAAGGACAAGAACTTGATGAAAAAGCAATTCAAATAAGTGAGCCTTCACTCAAAGAAAGGTAACAAAATATAAATAAATAAGTATGTATATTGAAAGAGAAACTGGAATGGCTATTGCCAAAAGACAAGAAAACTAGACATCCTTGAAACTAGATTGGAAGCAAGAAAAGAGTTGACAAGAGTGAAGAAGGCTTCACTCTTGTTTTTATATATACTATCTAACTAGGGGCTACGTGGCAACATTCTATAGGACCTCCAATATGTGTTGACTTTATAGGACACATGCCTTGACTTACAAGGCAAGTTTTTCTACGTGTGGACCACATAGTTAGCTTGGTCTTCAAGCTAACATGTGTGGCACATGGTTAACTTGTTGACCACGTTTTCAATCCAAAAAGTCAATTAAAGACACTTATGAAATCAAAGCAGTATCTATGAAGCTTCTAGGAAGCTTCTATATTAAATATTATAGAATTAATTTACTTTTACCTATTTTTACTTACTTCCACCTATTTGTATATGTAATTACTAGCTTACATGAGTATGTCCGTGACAATTGACCTGAAAAATAATAAAGTTTGTTAGATGAACTTTCTAAACATTCTTATTTTTAACTTAAAGAAAGAAATATAGTTGTTGATTAAAAATGAATGATTGTCTTAAAGCCTAAGTAATTTCATCTTTAAGCAATAAAAATAATATTGACTATTGATTCAACCTTTGTGAAGTAAATGCAATTAATTATGTCATCTAATACTCTTATATATGATATCAAGAATATTTCTTTTGAATTTCATAATGCTTCTAAGTTCAAATTCAAAAACATCTTAATTTATTTTGAAGGTTGCCTATATATTCTAAGAAAAAAAGTATGTTTATGTATTTTTTAAGTATGTCATGACTATCTAATAAGAAGACATTTTGGATACAAGAATACTTTGGAGCTTATATGTAGAGATTTTTGGTGGCCACAAATGTAGAAGACTGTAAAAGACTTTGTAGAATCATGTGACATTTATTCAAGATCAAAAATTCCTTATCATTAATCCTTTGGACTTCTCCAACCACTACTTATATAGCAATAATTATGGTCTTTTGTTTCTATGGATTTTATTATGGATTTTTTAATATCAAATTCATATGACTCTATATTTGTCATTATAGATTGCTTCATTAAAATGGTACATTTTATACCATATACAAAACCTATTATATGTGATGAAACAACTAAGTTTTTTTTTGATAATATCTATTGCTATCATAAATTATCAAAAGATATTATATTAAATAAAAGAATATAATTTGTATCAAGTTTTTAGAAAATCCTTTTTAAGATATTAAAGGTCAATATAAAAAATAAATAAATAAATCAACCTTTCATCCTCAAATTGATGGATATGTAGAACAAATAAATCAAATTTTAGAACAATATTTGAGATGTACCTTCAACTATCATCACGATGATTGGATAATTTTTTTGTCATTCTCAAAGTTTATAAACAATAATTTGATATATTTTTCTATTCAAAAAATACCTTTCTTTATCAATTATGATTATCATCCATAACTTGATACTTTTGACTTTTCAAAAGTTGATAATTTTATGGTCGAAGATTTGGCAAATTGTTTGTCAAAGCTACATGTAATAATGAAGACATAGTTAAAGAGATCTCAAGAATGAAACAAGATTAATGTAGATGCCTATTGCAAGGAATAACCACAATTCAATATGCATGATAAGATATGATTATTTTGTCACAATATTAAGACTAGCCGTTCTTCTGATAAATTAGAATATTGTAAGCTTAGACCTATTCATTTTTGTGAATAAGTTGATTTTGTTGCTTATTGATTATATCTACCAAAGTCTATGAGGATCCATCCCACATTTCACTTATCTTTTTTTAAATCATATAAGATAGTGAATATCTTGGTAAGAAGTTAAATGCCACTCCTTCTTATAGAAATGGATAATAATCAAGAGTTCAAGGTAGAAGGAGTCTTAGATACAAGGTGGTGGCAAAATAGGTTTGAATATCTTATTCATTAGCACAAACATGATATTTATGAATATGCATAGAAACCAACATAAAAATCTTAAAAATATAACAATAAAGATTGAAGCTTTTTATTAACAACATCTATCAAAATCAAGATAAAAAATAGCAAGATCCATGAAAGATGATAGTTGCTCCTCATGGAACTCATTCCTAGAAAGAGTGGTAATATCCCAAATATACATATTTATTCTAATAATTATTTATATAGTTAGATAAAAATAGGTATAAATAAATTAATTTCATAATATCTTTTAGATAAGCTTTATAGATATGATTTGAACTTTACACACATTTGTAGTTAATTGATAGGTTAGAAACTTGATCAACAAGTTAAGTACATGTTATAAATGTTGGTAGCTTATAAAATAAGCTAACTATGTAGTGCACATATAAAAAACTTGTCTTGCAAATTAAAATATATATCTTATTAAGTTAACATGTCTTCGAGGTCCTATAGAACATTGTCATATAGCTCCTTATTAAATAATATATATAGAGGCAAGAGTGAAGTCTTCTTCATTCTTATCAATGCTTTTATAACCCTTAGTCTTGTTTCAAGACTTTTTTAGTCTTCTTGTCTTTGACAATAGATATTTTAATTCAATATATTATCATCTTTGAATAATTTTTTAGTCTTTTCAAGTGACACAAGAGTATATTGAAGATTTCTTTCTTTAAGATTCATGTCTTTAATAATTATTTAAAGACATTGGATTATTATAAGTTGGTCATATGTCTATTTTTATTAATAATCAAAGTTGCATTTTTTTTCAGAATCCTACATTCTATGCTTATACTATGCTTATAGAAATTCAACATTATTTTATTCATGAGAAGATTGAACTTGACAAGATCAACTTTTTTTTTTGCAGGACTAAAGATATGATTGTGGATAATTTGACCAAAAGTCTAACTTGTGAGAAGCATTCTAAGTTCAAAGAAATGATAAGAATCATTAAATTAAATTAATTTAATATATCATTAAATAAAGTATTAAAAGAGTGTTTACATATATATATGTAATTTTTGTTAGACATTATATGATTATTTATATGAATAGTTGAAATTGCATTACTAGTTGATAACTTGTAGCCGCCACATTAATTGGTCATTAAAATATAATTATTTCTACTTACGAAGTTGTCATGTAGCTTAATAAGTTAAGTATCCACATGTCAATTGGACCTTGGCGGCTAAGCTAGTTATTAGTGTAATTTCATTAAAAAGTCCATGTCAAAAAACCTCTTGTATTACAAGAACTAAAACCCAAGAATCATTTCAAGCAATTAATTCTCTTGAATCCTTAATGGTTGGTTTGTAAGTTCATATATATTTCACATCATTATACTTCTATCCTATAGCATTATATATCTCATATTTTTGACAATTGACAATTATATGCATTAGCATATGAAAAATAGGTTCTTTTAATAATATTAAGATTTATGAAATTTTAAAAATATGCATAATTCTGTAATAAAATCAAATAAATTTTCTATGATGTTTCAAATTTAATAAAAAAATTAATCAACTACAATTTTTAAAGCTAAATTGAAAAGAAATGAATTAACTATAGTTATAGCTGATAAAAATAGAATAAAAAATTATCAAATACAAAGAAGTTAAAATTAATAATTTTATATAATTATATAATTATACTTATATTTAAATAATTTTTATTTAATACTTCAGCAAAGAATTTGAATTTATCATATTAAAAATCATCAATAGATGTTATTACAATTAAAAGATAATTAATTTAAATTCTATAAATAAAATTTTGAATTTAAAAAATATGTAAATTATCTAAAAAAAGAAAATTATGCAATCCATACTTGTATAAAAATATTTAAAAAATAAATTTTTATTTAATTTAAATATCTTATATATATATATATATATATATATATATATATGTGTGTGTGTGTGTGTGTGTGTGTGTGTGTATGTATGTATGTATGTATATATATTTTATATTTATATTTATATTAAATAGAAGTTAAATATAAAAATAATTAAGAATCTTAATTAAGAATCTAGTTTTTTTGATAAATTTTATTTCTCTTTAAAATATAAAACTTAATATTTTCTACTTAATTTAAGATTATTTACCTGTAACAATAAGACAAATCTTTTATATGATATAAATGAAATAATATTTATTATAAATAAGATCTAATATTTTTAAGTAATGCATTCAAACTGAATAAGTATTTTTATAATTAAGTTTTTATAATTATTATATAATCATTTAAAAAATCATAGATTTATTTATTTATTTATTTATTCTCAATTTAAATAATTACTCGAAATATTTTTAAATATAATTTAGAATTAAATTTTAATTTTTTATATTATTATGTATAATATTATTTATTTATTTTAAAAATTATATTTTTAAATTTAAAAAATAATACTAACTAAATATATAGATTTTTTTATAAATATTTATTAAAAGATATTACAATTATTAAAAAAATTGGATGTTGAATAATTTTATTTATGGCTTATGATGGTATTCTTGATATCAAAGTAAAGCTTTTGTATCCACATTTATATTAGAGACGTAATTAAATTTCTATCATCTCTAAATAAACTTTTTTTTTCTTTAAAAATAATTACATTGAAATTTATTACCCATGGATTGTATTAGATCTAAACTTCAATTCATAAGAAATTTTAGTTAAGTCAATTTAATTCTTTGACTAATAGTTTATTCCAACTTCACTTATTACTTTAATGTTCTTTTTTTTGCATTACTTAAGTTGATTATACAAATGATATTTTAAAATAGTAATATTTAATTTTGGAATTGTTTTTTATTATTTTATTAATAAAAAATAAAAGATAGAAAAATATATTTTTCTATTTCACATTTATAAAATTAAGTTTTTTAGATTTTTTTGTGCATTTTTGCACATTTGAAGTACCAAAAATATTTTTAATGAATCAATTACTATAAATATGTCTTATGTCTCTAATATTTATACTATTTTTTAAAAATTATTGGAAATGACAATTTTTATTTATTTCAATAACTAAAATATATCATGGAAGTAAATAAGAATTGTCATTGCCAATAACATGAAAGAAAAGTAAATGGTTCTCTTATGATTTGATTTGATTTGATTTTTTCTTTTCTTACTAATGTTTTTTTAAGAGTGGTTGATAATTGACTTAACAACCACATGTAAAAACTTAAAGTTTTTTTTGCGCCCAATGGCATGGATTTCTGCTTGTCAACCATAAATCATGAGTATTTTAACAACCTTAAAATCTGCTATTGATGTTATGTAAACATTTTTTATTATTATATAAAAAATATTCAATAATAACCTAATTAATTTCACAATTATTATATCTTATATAAAATATTTATTATAGAATGATCACTGTGTAATTCAATTTTTTAAAAAATTCACCAATCTAAATAGCAATAATGATGATTAATATATATATATATATATATATATATATATATATTGATGTTATATTTTTTAATTAATTTATCTACTTCGTGATTAAAAATAAAAATATAAAATATAAATATATATAGGTAATGTTTTTAATAAAGTGTTGACAAATTATGTGATGAAGATAAAACATGAGGAGCATCGAAGAAGAATTTCAAATTAAAAAGAATGTCTAAAAAAGAAACTAAACTAAACTAAAAGGCATTACAAACGAACTAAACATGACACACATAAAACAACAAACAAATATTTCTTTTGGATGAAAACACTTTTGCAAACACACACACGTGTATATATATATATATATATATATATGTGTGTGTGTGTTTATATACATGTGTGTATGTACACTTGTAAGAGAGAAATAATAATAATAATAATAATAATGGCAAGTGTCATGTGCTGGTTGCTTTTGGATCCTCATTGATTTATTTATTTACATTTGTAAAGCAACTAGAAAATATTAAAAGTGGGCATTAATGGAGGCCCAATCTACTTGAAAAGGGGACTGGACCACACGCACACTTAAGCGTGTTCCTCTTTTAAAATCTTCCATAAAATCAATTCGAAGTATATATGTAGTCAATCATTAATCATTACATTAGCTTTTCTTTTTTATTTAAAAAACACTCTCCCCTGCATCCTCATTATCCCATACTTATATATATATATATATATATACATATATATATATATATATAAATAGAAGAGCGAGTATTTTGGAAGAGAGGACACACAAGAGAGACATGCACCACAGGTGGACGATGCAGTTCATCTGTAATAGTAACCAGGGGTGACAATAAAACGAAGGGTGATAGTAACGAGGGGGGATCCGAGCGGATTTAGCGAGGCAAAAGGGGGGGGGGATTTCGTCAGCAAAGGCGCGGGGGCAATATAAGAAGAAGAGAAAAGAAAAGAAAAAAAACAGGACGGGGCAGAGGAGGGGACCTGCCCCGTCCTGTTTGCATGCCAGCCGTCCATTCCTCGTCACAGCGCTCATCACAAAACGTCGTTTTGCTAAACAAACACAACACAAGGAAGGAATAAAACACGACAATTCCCTCCTCCTCCTCACAGCAATAACAAGAACAGCAACGCACTACTACTACTACTGAACTGCACAGCACTACACAGAACAGCACAGCACACACCCAGTATAGTAAAAACAGGGGCCACCCATCCAAGCCTGACAGGCATCTGCGAATACGAGAGAGAGAGATAGACGCAGTCAGCCCCACCACCACCACTACTACAACCCTCCACCTCTGCATCGGTATCTCCGCTGGGGCCTCACAACGGAATGACTCATGTCGCAGATTCATCCCCAAAGCCTGGCTGCTGCTGAGTGGGTGGCTGGCTGCCCTTTATGCTGCAGATTCCTCCAAGGGTGACCTTGAGTGACGGTGTTGTTGTTGTTGTTGTTGTGTAGAGCATTGTGTGAGCCAGTGCCGCAGTAAAGTGTGGACAGAGTAAGTAGCAGCAGTAGAGCAGTCAGCAGCAGCATAAGCAGCAGCCAAGCTGTAGCAGTAGCAGTTAGAGAAGGAGTCGCATCAGGCGTTTCGTGGGTGGCGCTGCCTTCCCCCACCAAACCATCGCTGACTTGCGAGGCCCTTAATGGGTCGTTTCTGGTGGCCTACTTTGATGGTAACTGGCGTTGCATTCATTCATTGCTGGGAGCTTTAGTGGTGGAGGCGTTGGGGGTGGTTGTGATTTCAGCTGGTGGGGTGGAGGAAGCAAGGGAGCGAGAGGGAGAGAGAGAGAGAGGGATTTAGGGTTTTTCGGGGGAGGAGTGCCTATGGCGGAGCGCCCAATGCCAATGGGGATGGAGCGTGTCCGTGTGAAATTCGAGAGTGGGTGTGCGTGCGACGAGGGGGCAGTGTGTGAGCGTCGCCATGGCTGCTAGAGTTGGTGAGAGGGCAGGTAGTGGGAGTAGTAGTGCCACTGTGAGGCGACAGAGAGCTGGAGGGGTGGATTTCAGGAACAATGGCAGCGGAGGAGGGGTCAGTGAGGTAGTTATCATGAAGGGAGGAGGGATTACGGGAGTTGGGGGCGGGGCGCCGTCCGTGACGCCATTTATGTTGCACAACTTGACAAAATCATTGAGTGAGAGCAAAGAGCAGGAGGAGAGAGGAGTGAGTGGGAGGAGAGGGCTGAGTGAAGGTTGGAAGGAGAGGGAGAGGGCGACGGCGAAGCCAGGGGAGTCGGCAGCAGCAGCCGTGGAGAGAGCGAATGGGCAGGGGCGGGAGAGAGAGAGGGTCAGGATTCGAGATCAGGAACTGCGCTTCGATGCGGAGAAGGAGCTGGGGAATGGCGTGGTGCTGTGCAAGGAGAGGTCGGATGGGATGCAGTGGAAGTATGTGAGTAATCTTGGAAGATCTGGGGAGAATACCATGCAGCTTATGTATGCGCAGCAGCATCGAGATCCTTTGGCTGTATGTCCTCTCCTCCTGTTGATGGATTGAATAGCATGGAAAATTTTAATGGTTCGCATTTGGGTTTCTCACATACTGACCCAGTGGAAAGTGTGGTCGTATGTGCTGAATTTAGGCGTTCGGATTATCGTGATTTTGTGACATAGTCCAACATAGTACACAACTTTCTGTTTAGTAAACCTTTTCTACGGCATATAATGGTTCCATGGTTATGAAGATTGCCGTTCTAATTACTAATAGAAAAGAACAAAAAAGCGGGGGAAAAAAAAGTAGGAAGGAGAAATTCTGTGGTTTGAAATGGGTGCGAGATTACAAATTACTAGATGCCAAGTGCGGAGGTTTAAGGCCGGGTGCAAGGGTCCTGGTTTTCGACGTGTGTATCTAATGGACAGAGGCTCTGATTGCAGGAATTAGTTTCATTTGTGAAGGCGTACATTGTGCCAGAAGGTTATCCTGACAGTGTTGCACCTTCCTACACACCATATATGCAATGGCGTGCCGTGCAGGTTTGTGCTTGCACAGCCATCATTTCTGTACCGATGCCCAACTTTCTGGCATAACATTTATTTATTTATTTATGTATTTGTTTTTCAACTTATGCTTCATTTCTGGAAAGAATTGTGTCCTGGAAGGTTAATTCAGAGTATTTAATAGTAGTGTAAGGTGTCGTGAAGACATGTTTCTCCGTGTCTTCGCTTGCATTGTTTACTCTTTGTGGTATATCTATTAGTATTGGTGTTCCTTCACTTCATTTTATCTCGGGTAATTTGTGCAGTACTTTTTTGGAGGTGCAATGAGCGTGTTCACTACGCGGTCGCTGATGCATGCGTTGGGCGTATCCAGAGGCACTTCTGCATCTTCTGCTGTCGCTGTCAACTGGGTCATAAAGGTCAGTATACTGGTCAGCGTTTTGAGTTCTAAAACCTCCTCTGAGGCAATTGATAGCTTGAAATATGAGCTGTCATGCTCTATTTACTGGAGAAACTTCACTCCCGAATGACTGGTTCAAGATCGACATTCCAGGCAAAAGTGCGAATTATTAGTTTTTTCTATGTGAAGTAAAATCCTCGTTGTAACCGAGACAAAGCAGCAGGCTATTGGTTGATCATTGGAACCAATTGATGTTTGTAAGTTTCTCACTGTTTCTTGGTTACAGTTTATGAAGTTCTAGTTCTTAAACGGTGTGTGACTAACTTCCAACCCATGTTGTTGAGCAGGACGGAGCAGGACGTATAGGGAAAATGCTTTTCGCTCGACATGGCAAGAAGTTTGATGTGGATCTTAAGCAGGTGCTTTTACTTATCCTTGTGTTTTTGGAACAGTTTTATCTACTCTTTGCACGTTTTCACAAGCCGAGATGTTGCATCCGTTTGTGGTAACATCACAAGGTTAAGTGAACCAGAAGGGCTTGTTTATTTTTCAGTTGCGCTTCAAAGGAGCAATGCTGATGCAGTTGGGCGCAGGCGTAGAGCTTACTACCATGGCAGTGCCTCATCTCTTCTTACCGCTGGCATGCGCTGCCAATGTAGCCAAGGTACGTTCTTAACACTTTCTTGAGTAGTTTGAAATAGAAAAAAAAAAAAATCTTTTTGATTGTGTAGTTCTGGATCTGCAACAGTTAACGTTCAAACTTAAGAATTTATGAGATACAGTTTGAGCTTCGCTAGTAACTTGTAAATATCAATTAACCAATGCTGGTATAAGTTCTTTCTTATTGTCTGTACCTCAGATCATAGCATTCAAAGTAAATCTGCAAGCTCATTTACTAGTTATTCTTTTATCAAATCTTACACTGCATCAAAGGTGATATTGTGTTCATGCATGATGGGTTTAGAATGTGGCGGCTGTGACTTCATCGTCAACTAGGGCTCCCATATACAAAGCCTTTGCCCGGCGAGAGAACATTGGAGACGTTACAGCCAAGGGAGAATGCATCAGTAATATTGCTGATCTGGTAAATGTTCCTCTTACTTCAAGGTTGTGTAGAGATCAAGATAGATCTGTCGAAGAAGTCCTTTCTGGCTCTTACTCGGCTGTATGGAGGTCTCAACACATTTAACTTGATTATCAATCGCTATAGATTTTCGTTCCAACCTTTGTATCAATGAATTTTCCTGGTTGTCTCTGAGATTGATCGGTGATGTCCAAGCGATCCTGATCAGTGTGGGATATTATTCGTGAACCGTGCAGCTGGGAACTGGACTAGGAATCTTCATCTCCAAGAGGAGTCCTTCCTTAGTGGCTACCTTCTGTGTGCTCTCGTGCGGATATATGATCTCCTCTTTCAACGAGGTGAGAGTCTCCCAGAAGGCATGAAGCTTGTTGTCTTCAACGAGGACAGGTTTAATTGTTTAGTGAATTTGTCCTCCACGTTAACGTCAACTCCTATCTTCATGCTTGAGGTGGTTTGATGTTTTAACTAATTCATATAGTTGCACATATCCAAGTATATGGTTGTCTCCATGCATTTTTGTTTTGGTTCTTGTGGTTGAAGCAGTATCCTCATGCTTTGCTTTGATGGTGTTTTCCAGATCAAATCAGTTCGTCTAGCCACGCTAAATCGGGCCAGATTTGGAGTAGTAGTTCAATCGTTCCTTGAAACTGGTAAATCTTTCTTCCGTTCTGTTTTTCTCAGTTTTTAATACCTGAGACAGTTGTGAAGCAAAGGTAAGAGTTTTTCTATGGATTTCAAATAGTACGTTCTAGTTCATTAGAATCCTCATCTAAGCAGCATATTTTATTTTTGGGCGCTTCAGGGCAAGTACCTTCGATTGAAGATGCGAATCGAAGGGAGAGCGTTATAACACTTCCTTGGCAGGAAAAGCCTCTGGAGCTTGGTAAATATTTTGCAACTTAAACCTTTCCCTGCAAAGTTTGACGAGCTCAATGATGGTGGATTAATATTGACCACTATTTCTGCCATGTGTGAATACTAGTAGTTTATTTTATTTTTTATTTTTAGATCAGTGTCTTGACGGCAACTGTGTCTGCAGGCTTGAATTATATTTTACATCTTTATTTGCTTTGACGCTACGCTTCTCACCATGCAACTTTTACAGGTTCCCGAGTTGGACAAGCGTTCTCCAACCCAAGAGAGTTCATAAGAACACAAGAGCAATTTCAGAAAGAAAACTACCTCGTAACATACAGACCAAACAAAAAACGTGCATATGTTGTGATCAAGGAATCTGCCTCCTCTGACGACGTTGTTCGAGCTACATTCCAGGTCAAATATATCTCCCTGACCACGCGCTTCGTTTGATTCCATGTTTCTTTGTTGATGTATAGTCACCCCTCATACAAAACTATTTTTTCCAGATTGTTTTGGCCTAGGCTGGAGGCTTTTTGATGTCAGGAGCCAATTTAGCTTAATTTCGGTTGCGGCGTTATGCAAGATGCATGCCTCCTTTGTCTGAGATTTAATGGGTTTGTTCTCGATTGTCTTGCAGGCACATGTCATGCTGCATATGTTACGGGGATTAGAGGGCACAATTACGAACAGCAATGTAGAGGATGCTGTGGCAGAGAGCACCAAGCGCACTTATGATTTATACGATTCCTTCAAAGAAGAGGCAAAGTCTAAGGTAAAAGGCTGTTCGCACCTGACGCTCGTTTATTCATTTCGTGCATAATCAAAACTATGAACGATGGGTTGCTCATCGTGTTGGTTGTGTCCATGGCGTTCAACCTTTCTAAGCTTTTTTTGCACTTGCAGGGTTGGATGATGGGAGAAACTTTGCTTAATCCTGGAGATTCAAGGGTTTGTGATTAACAATTTTGTAGTCCAGCATATTTTATCTGACCAATTTAAAGCTTTTCCTAATAAACTTGAGATTGTAACTAGTATATGCCAATTTTGCTAGTTTGTAACGCTAATTTCTTCATGTACTGGTAGAGTTATCATTTGATTTAGTTGAGCAATCCACAGTTTCAAATACATGTTACAAAGTAGAGGTACAAACAAGATGTATGGGAGTGGACAGATATATACTCTGTAAGGTTGTACACACCCACCTTGCTATTGAGGTTTAATATATTATGGTATATTCATTCGACAAATTCATGGACTTGACTTGATGTATGTAATCTGCATGACAATTGTGCTGATTATTCACATGAGAATTTATATCAACTGTTGTGTGGGAAGGCATGACATGATCAAAGGGACGCGAACTGATGTTACACTGTTCATGAACGAAGGATTGTACAATGAAACCTGTTAACAGCAGACCAGGGAGAACATTAAGTTGCCACCCCATGCATTGCTACATCCGATTTTTGCGAAAATTGCGCATATATTATTCCACAATACCTTGTGCGCATTGTGCACCACTTGAACTCATAGTCATCATCCTGCACACATCTTCCATGTCATACACATCTCCAGCGCATGATGTTGTTAATAATGGTCGTAAGCCACTATAGTTGTGACAGGAGACTCGGTGCTTATTTCTTGCCTCACATTATTGAGAGAAGCTGCTCAATCAAAAATTACTTGATACAGGGACTGCATATAATAACCATATAGCCCACATCAGGTGTACTGTAAGTGACGGCACAGAATCAATTCAAGCAGCTAAACAATCCTGACAAAAGAGCGACAATAATGCATAGATAGAGAACCCCGAACAACAGCCAGAACAAGGATGGGCGCAGTTCAGTTATGAGCAGGGTTAAACCCAAGTTAAATTTAAGATATTCAGAACAGCGAGATCGCGAAAAAGTGAGTGAGAGGAACCTGCAATGCTCCCTTGGAGATGATGTCATCACAGAGCCTGTTAGAATTTCGCACAAGGTTGCTGAGTGCACCAGCAGCATTTGATTTAGTCTTATCTTCCTCATCCTCTAGCAATATAGTCAGGTGTGGAATACAACGTTGCAGTTGATCATATAGTCTATCATCATGGTAAGCAGCATTTCCAACCTGTACATAGGGCAACCGCAACGGTTGGGTTCCAGAACTGCTTCATAGAAGTAGAGCACGCGAATCATAACTTCTATTATTGCCTTCACAAAACAATTGGCTTATTTCTTGGAACGAGGACATATAGATAAACATAATCATGTTCTTTCATAGCGAAGAAATTTATTTATTACTTGAATGGGGGAAAATGAGGACACGTATCGCAAAGCAAGCAAACTTCCGCGTATACCTATCCGGATCCACACATCGGTCAATGAGAATAATGACAATGTTATGCTTAACCTGTCCAGACAATATACATCAAAAGTTCATTCAAAGAGAATTCTTTATTAGCACAGGTGTAAACCAAATTCCACAAGAATAATAAAAATAAAAGTACACAAAACCAAACTTTTACAAAGTAACAAATTTAAGACAAAAACCATTCGAGACTATGTGTGGCATGATGAGACCAGAAAGACATACCAGAGCATCGTAAAAATAGGGCGTATGTCGACACATGTTTCCCAAGGCACTGCAAGCCTTGGAACGAATACCAGGATCCGTGTGGTGAGGACAAGCTTTCAAAGCATCCCATATATTGGCCTCTCCAATAGACTCATAAAAATCCTGTGCAATATGCATAACCCCTGGTTAGTTCAAGTATTAAATAGACAGAATGTAAATCCCATAACGAATCTCATTATGCACACCAATAGTACAATACTGTGACAATTGTCCTCAGAAAAAGAACACATTGCATTAATGTTCTTAATTGGAACAACTACTGTAGTGTTGATCAGAGCATGAGCTAACCATACCTCTAATGAGTTTCAATGCGGCATGAAAGTCAATGAGAAACAAAAAACAAATTTGCACAGGAAAATTTGAACAGGAAAATTTGAACAGGAAAATTTGAACATTGGTTTTTAAAGCGCGCAAGGTGAGCTCACATAGCAGCCATGTAAAAACAATCAGCTGTCAACATTTCACCAAAGAGATGTTACCTTGTTCATGCGAGAGAGATTAGATAAGGTCATAAGCACATCCCGCACAACCTCTTCAGGAGAGGCGAGGTTCGAGAGTTTGACCATTAGCGGACCACCAAGGAAGCCTTCTGAAACAACTTGTCCCGCCAAAACCCTAGAACTTTGCACCATTTGGGCAATGAGCCCAACTGGCCTGCCTAAATCATTCGTATGCATCAACTCCAGGCATCTTACTAGAGGAGCAGCAGCATGTACCTATACATACAGGTAGAGGAATTATCACAAAACTAGTGGGTCTAACTAGACTAGAAAGAGCAAGCATGACATGAAAATGCTTGATGCACGCGTTCGGCATAAATTTTACCCATCTAATAAATTTTTTAAAGAAAACTGAAAAAAAACAAAACAATACAAAACAAAACTGCTAGTAGATATTAGTGCCAAAGCAGTATCAAGAGCAAGGGGTAGCGCTCATCATTAAATTTAGTCTAACCAGAGAAATATGGAATATTCTTCTCGAAAATACTCAGTCATAACAATCAATAAAAACACATCTGAAACTCATGATATTACAGAGGAAATCCCAAGAAAACAGTCAATGCGACGTAGTGATAATGTACTGCCCGTAACCATCAGCTCAAGGACTGGTTACCTCTTGCAGCAGCTGCCAATAATTAGGCATGTTTGCTGCCATAGCCCTAGCCAACTCCGTTTCGGAGTCCAACGCCGTTCTCCCATCAGGTACAGGAGTAGCTGCAGTACTAGAAACTGCGCCAGGAATACTCTGCGCTTGCACAAAAAGAAATTCTAGAACTTCAACAATCTCACGTACCAAAGCCCGCAATCCATCACGACCATCACAATTTCCCTCCCATAGCTGTAAATGTGAAAGATGAACTCGATCCATTAAGTTTAGCAGAGTCAGTATAAGTACACGGCGAAATAAGACTTCACGATAGCCTCCTCCTCTAAGAGTGTACGCTAAGGCTGAGATTGCCCAGGTGACAGCCCTACAATATCATCTCCCAAGCCATTAGGCTCATCACAATCATCCCCTTGTTCGGAGCCACCAGCCAGTTAAGTCACCCAGATAGGAGGGAAACCCAAGGACCAATATTGTTCCGCAACCACCCCCCCCCCCCCCCCCCAACGAAGACGTGCCTCAAGAAGTCCTACGCACCCATTTCGGGTACCGGGATAACTTGTGAGGATACCAAAATTACTATGCCCATATTGGTTTGGAAGAGCGTTTGAGATTTTAAAAACTCGATTGAAGAAGTAACAATGTGTTCAATATACTGTAAAGTTGCACTTTCTCAGCATAGTCCAGAGCTGCGTACACAAGGAATTAATAACTAGAAATACTCGGAATTGAATTTGATCACGCTAAATAGATAAAAACAGCGTAAACTTGTGGTTAGAGAGACACCTTAACAATATGTCTTATAAGTGTGTACACTGAGTTTGTGTAGAAAAGTGGTTGACCTACATAAAGCTCATACCTATTTCAGATACCCGTACAACCGCCAGACAGTTACTCAGCTGTCTAATACATAAAAATAACTCATTCTAAACAACTAAACTACACAAGAATAAGTGCACCCCAACTATAAACAAATATGTGAAGTTACATGATCTGCAAAAACATGGAAGCAGATATATATAAGTATATAATGTGTCTGGGATGAAGAGTAAGAACAGACTTTTGACCACCACAAACATATAGTACACTAAAAAACTTACAGAATGACACCAAAAGACCAAAGATCAGATATGTGGTTGTAGGAATGCTCTTGAACTAGCTCAGGAGCCATGTAGAGGGGTGTCCTTGAATATGCAAACCATTCACATAATAAGCTAAAGGAGGTACATTGAAGTTTTAATGTTAAAGGGACTCAAGTCAACTTACACTTAAAGGTGCCAAAAAGCAGGCAATAATTCAGAAGAAGGAAGAAATCATTCGGAGGAAGCAAAAGATTTGTTACGAACAATAATCATTCTGATACACTTATACACTGAAATATATACCTTTGATAGACCGCAAAACCGTAGTGTTGCAAGACATTGCCCTTGCGAAACCAAAGCCGCATAGCTGAAAAGGCAAGAGATTAAATATTTGCATAAAAAATTTAGGGTGTACTGTGAGACAGAAGGTCAAAAGATGTAAATTTTTTTTCTACTGAAAAGACACTCACCAATTCAATGGGGTATTTTTAAAACATGTCGAAACAGTACAAAACCTGTGTTTCACTTGTAAATGTTGCCACAACGGGTGCGAATATTTTGACAGCCAAATCCCAGACACGTTTGAACAACCGGAAAGGTTCAGTAACAGCACTTGCTGGAAAGCAGAACCAATCCACATGAATGATTGTAAATATCTACCTTCACTATCCTAGCACCAATCAAAATATTCTGCGGCTTCATACCCCTGTGAATGATACGATGAGAGTGAAGATAATGTAGCGCTTTAACCTGCAGCTCACAAGACCAGGAACTCTAAGATTCTAGCTATAGAAGGATATGTCTCATGTTACGGAATCGAGCTCAAAATACACCTTCACATGTACAAGGACCAGAGTTTGAGAAGACAAATTAAAGCTCACCAGTTGTTTTGCTGTAGCTTGCACTTGAGCTTCTGGAAGGTACTTGTCATCTTCCAGGAGCTCAGACAGTTCACCCTATTCTCCACCCATCACAATAGATCCAATATCTCCAAACTGCCCAATCACGTTCTTTTCACATTCGTACAATCACGTCACAGTAGAATAAAATCAAACAGACTAGCTCGGCAACCCTCTACTCTAATCTCAAACATGCACATAGAATGCCATCAAAAACTCGTTGAGCCCAAATTAACCAGTTGCCTCCTATTTTAATGTACCTTCGGCTATGCCTCTGGTATCAAAGGGCCAGCCGGGGCCTTCTTCGGAATTAAATTTCAAGATTATCGTAAAGGGAATATATTATGATCAAAACAAGCAGTAGGAGAAGAGCATAGCTGAGCAATCTCGGTCACTACACAAAACTCCTGGTCACTTTCAAAAGCATCGAGCATTTCTATGATATTCTCATGCTTAAGTTGCTGCAATATTTGGAAAGACATGGCACTTAACAAATTGACAAATGTTTCAAGCCCCTCCATGTGAATATTCACAAACTCATGAAAACAATATGATTTCATGGTCGTGAGCACATGAAAACCAAAAAAATAGACAAAGCCTACATTAACCAAGGACAAGGAAGTAGAAGGCAAAAACACAAACTTACAAGTGTAAGATTGATCAATTCTCGTTAGAGACCATAAAAATATACCTCAATCTCCTGTCTAAGGTTGTCGATGTCCTTGTCACTCTTGCCATGCTTCACAATGAACTTCATTGCAACAGTCTGTAAGCAACGCAAAGCAATCGCAGCACATTGGATAATGTGAATTTTGGAGCAAAATCTCGATGCAAAGGACCATCTGCATGAAGCACAGATGACCGACAAACGGGAGGTGCTATAGTCGCATGATGCAAAAGGTAAAAGGAATAAAACCTGGTCCGTGTATTTTCTCCGACCTTTGTAGACTTTCCCAAATGAACCCTCTCCCACAAATTCTATTACATGATAATTTTCCACACCCATCCTGTAAGTAAATAGGGCAAATTGGGTGATGCTGGTGAAATGACGGAGCCGATGATAACCTCAATAAGAATTCTAAAAACGTTTAAGTGAAGTGAATGGCTGCGGTCAATGAAGACGCATGCTCAAATTTTATTTTATTTTTAAAGAAAAGGCACAGTTGATCATTCTTAACATGTTAAATTAAATATTCAAATTAAATAAAAAGGCTCTTGGTTGATCTCACAACTATGTTCCACCCAAGTAACAATGCAGGTGGCCACCTACCAGAAGTTGCACAGTTGTCCGCTCGCAGAGACAAATTATCCACTCATCCTCTCCGTCGTTGTCATAAACACCCGGCTGCCTTAAAGTATACATACACTTGACGTCCTAAAGCGCAGATGCATTCTGAACGGATCGAAGCCAATATGCTCTGGTTGTGCGTGGGAATGTAATATGTAGTAGAGGAGAATGGACTTGTTGCAATAATATCCTATGAAAAGAACATTAACAGAGAACAGGTAAGTCTGTTACTGCAACTTTCCATATTTACACTCAATTTCATAAACTTGAGTCTACTAGATTACTACAATCAAAAAGCAAGTACCTCTTGACTCCCAGTAACAACTCCAATATAGCCAAGACGTATTGGTATGACATTTCCGAGCAGGAAATTTCGGGCGTCTGTTCCTCTGTCAATTATATCCAACTGCACATTCCAAGTACTCAATGAAACACTTAAACACACCCTACAATAACATGAATGTATTTATTTTCAATAAGAAGACGAATACGTTTGGTTCGAGATCCTGTGAATGAGAATCGCATTGTTAGTTACATAGCTCCTCCGCCACCACTACATATTACGTTCCCAAATTTACAATGATCATGCATTCTTAGCCAGCAACGCATCAATTCATTCGACGCGCACAAAGATACTTGAGGATAGCGTCACGGAAACGCACCTAATTTCCAGAACTGCAGTCCGCCACACCAATTTTCATCACGAGCATAACAGTGGCATGTCAATTCAAATCCTCTACCAAATCACGAATCCTAACGAGTCCAATCACTGCACAATTTCAACTACCTGAATCAAGTAGGAAAGGATCAGCGACACGGTGCAATTAAGCTCAATATCCGGCCACCTCCTGCACACTACTCTCTCCGCCGCAGCATTGAAAGTTCTCGCGCATCTCGCCCTACGTTGGCGAATTGTCCACACTTCCCTAAACCTCCCTCTCACTCCTCTTTGTCGCAGCCATACTCTTGCTGCTGCTGCTGCTACTGTTTTCCTAGAATACGAGACAGCTACTGAAGAAGCAATGGCGATGGTGGCAGTGAGCAAACTCCGCAGCTCTCCCGTTGGCCTTGGTGTCGGAATGGTGGGGGGGGGGGGCTCACAGTTTAAATGCCAGTTACGGCGGGAAGTCTGCGCTGGCGTGGACCCACGTCGCTTTCGTTGGTACTGGTTGTGTAGGTTAGGATTTGAGTCAACAGCCAGTTTTCCGGTAACGGGCTATTCTAAATTCAAATATTGACCGGAAGGTCCAGTCACATCTTGAGTCGTGAAATACTAGGGATTTTGTATTGGAATAATATGGAAAATTGTAACATAATTATTCGAACTTTAATTAGAATGAAATGATTATTCTTGAAATTATAAGTACATTTGCACATAAAGACTATATCATTTGTTAATAATAAAAAATTGAATTGGTTAAATTTTTATTTTATTATTTTTATCTATAAATTGTTTTTTTAATTATAATCAAAAATTCATTTTTTATTAAAAAATAAAAAAAATCTAAAATTATTAATATAATACTTGATATATATTTATACCATTTATAACTTATAATAATCATTTTTGTAAACAACTAATTCAAAGATTAATTATCTTACAATCAAAGAAACTTAAGTATATATTGTAAAGAAGTATAGTATAATACAATCTATTTTCATATACTTTAATTAAAAAATTATTATTATTATTATTATTATTTAACTTTAAACATAAGTTTATTTTGTTATTTTAATAATAATAATATTTCTAGAAATGCATCACTTAAATATTTTTTTAGATTTAGATGACTAATTATTTCTAGAACAAAATTGTATTTATTAGAAAATGAATAATTTATTTGTCTAACATATTCAAGTCATTTTAATATAGGGCATTTTATCAAAAGATAATACATTAACTTACATAATTCTCCTTTTAATATAAGACGTGAAGGATCATGTCAAGGACATGAATTAAAAGATGATGCATAAACTAATGAAATTTGTGTCAAAGAAAGAGTGAAAAAATAGAAATAAGGAAGTATATATATTAAAAAGAAACTGGAATGGCTTATTGCCAAAAGACAAGAAAACTTGAGACTCTTAAAACTAGATTAGAAGCAAGAAAGGAGTTAACAAGAGTAAAGAAGGCTTCACTCTTGTCTCTATATATACTATCTAAGTAAGGGCTACGTGGCAATGTTCTATAAGACCTTTAATATGTGTTGACTTTGTAGGACACATGCCTTGACTTACAAGGCAAGTTTTTCTATATGTGGGCCACATAATTAGCTTGATCTTCAAGCTAACAATATGTGTGGCAGATGGCCAACTTGTTGACTACTTTTCTAATCCAAAAAGTCAATTAAAGACACCTATAAAGTCAAAGTAGTATTTATGAAGCTTCTATAGAAGATATTATAGAATTAACTTACTTTTCCCTACCTCTAATTACTTCTACCTATTTATACAGGTAATTACTGGCTTCTATGTATATGTCCATGACATTATCCCTCCTTCTAGGGACGAGTTCTACAAGGAACGATCATCATATGTTGAAAAATCTATAATGCGACAATTTGTATTTGCCACATACTTAGATCTTTGTTCTCTTCGAAGATGGTTGATAGGGCCTCTCAACCATCGATAGTGTCCCATACTAGGGCGGGAAGATCACCCTATTATTTGATTGTTGTTAAGGCCTTCATAACTTCCTTCAAATAAAATATTTGAAACACCATTAGGAGTTGTTCCTACCTCTAATAAAATTACCGAACAGTTCGGGTCTCTTCCAAGGTCGTGATACCAAGCATATTGTATCTCGCCATTTATTCGAGGAAAAATATATCATTCATGAAGATCTTCATCTTAATTGCGTCAGCTTGAAGGTTGCGACAATTGTAACATCTCGTCTAGTAGGTCAGCAAATAAAGACTCTTCAGTCGAATCCGTTGGTTGTTGATTCTCCATCTTCTTAGCATCACAACTTCAAAGAAGCTACAAATAAGGATTGAAAGTAGAATGTTATCTTGTCTAGATCTTGTTTTTTTCATAGAAAAGATCTTTATCTTGATTTTGATGGATGTCATTGATGAAAAGCCTCCACCGCCTTTATTGCATTTATAAGATTCTTTACTAGCTCCCATGTGCATTCATTAATATCATATCCACGCCAATGGATAAGATATTCTAATTTATTTTGGCACCGCCTTGAATCTAAGACTTCTTCAACTTTGAACTCTTCATTATTGTCTACTTCTATAGGAGGAGGTAGATCTTATCTTCTTCTTGATATATCTACTATCTTGTATGGTTCAAAAAGACAGACATGAAATATCTGATGGATTTTATTGAATCTAGTAGGTGTAAATGATATGCAATTACATTGACTTTTCAAAAGTCACCATTCTTGAAATGAATCCATGATTGCAAGAAGTTTTTTGTCGTGGATTTCATACTTAATCTCAATTGTTGAAAATTTTTTGGAATGAAAAGCTGTTAAGTGAATTTTATCATCTATTCCTATTTCTGATAATATGGCATCCAAAGCAAAGTCTGATGTGTTTGTTTCCATAAAAAAAATGCCTTAAGAAAAGTTGATGCAATATAAGATTGGTACAAAAATAAAGGCTAACTTCAAAGTTTCAAAAGATGCTTCAACTTCTTTGTTCCACTCAAGTTTGTCTTTGCAAGTCAAACGTGTAAGTGGAGTTGCAACTCGAGAGAAGTCTTTAATGAAGATCTAATAATAGTTAACAAAGCCCAAAAAGCATTGGACATCTCTTACCATTTTTAAAATCTTCCAATTCATAATGGTTTGAACTTTCTTAGGATCCATCATAAGTCCATCATTTTAAATGATGTATTCTAAAAAATTGACTTGAGTAGTGTGGAATACACACTTTTCTAACCTAGCATAGAATCCCACATCTCTTAATTTTTGTAACACATGATGAACATAAAATTCATGTTCATTTATGTTCTTAAAATAGATCAAGATGTCGTCTAGATAACAGACAACAAAATCATTTGATAACTCTCGAAAAACATTATTTATTGGATGTTGAAAAGCTACTGGTGCATTTATAAGTCCAAAAGGCATGACATTGTATTCAAAATGCCCACACCTAGTTCGAAATGCAGTCTTCTTTTTATCTCCTTCTTTAATATGTACTAGATTGTATGTTCTTCATATATCTATTTTTGTGTAGATCTTAGCTTAATTCAGTTGATCAAGAAGTCCAGATATCAAGGATAAAGTGTACCTATTCTTGATGATGATCTTGTTGAGTCATCGATAATCAACACACATCTACAATGATCCATAAATGGCAGTTGTGCTCTTTCTTGAAGGTCAATTTAGCAATTATAGGGACAATGTTCTGGAAGAGTATTTTGCATTCTTCTTCTCAAATATATCTTGAAATTCTTGATATTGGCTAGAAATGCCACTTGAAGTCTTCGCATCATTAGAAATAGGTGTGACATAAATGAAATAAAGTGATCCTTCTTTTGCAGTATGCAAGAAAGCTCTTGCACCTACAAACATAGGTTTAATTGTACTAGACTTATGACTTTCTATTGGATTAATTTCACTCTTAATTAAGCTTTTAGAGAAGTCAAGGGTATGAGAAGCTTCCATAGAAGATATTATAGAATTAACTTAGTTTTACCTACTTCTACTTACTTCTACTTATTTACATAGGTAATTACTGGCTTATATGTATATGTCCGTGACAAACCATGTCTTACATTAGAAGGGCATGAATATATGAATATAAAGTCACACTTATATAAAAATACAATAATAATAAAAATAAAATAAAAAATAATTTGATTTTTTTTTGTTTATTATTTGAATCTTTTTATTGAATAAGCAAATTTTTAAAATGCAATTAGAAACTATATTTAAACAGAACAAGATGTTCAACTAGATTTGTTGTACTACAAAAAAAATCACAAATTACAAAATTAATAATATTTAAGACAATAGTTGAGGGAATTACAAAATAATAATAATAATAATAATAATAATACAATGGATCAATTTAATTAAAATTTCAAAACTAAAAAAAGCATATTTTATAGTGAAAAAAATAGCTAAAATATCATATCAATAGGATTAATCCTATTGATGTTTTAATAAATCCACAAATAAGTACAGTTCGAATTTTTGTAGAACTACCATGCATGAGTAAAAAAAAATTCAAAAGGTGTTAGTGCTTTTTGAAATGTTTTTTATTACAAAAGACACACTAAATGCATGACTAAATTTTTATTCTATGTATGTGTGTGCATGCATATACATTCACATTCTAAAACATTAATCAATTAATTAATTACCTAAAAATAGGAAGAGGGTTTAATACTTGTGCATACTAAAATAATTAACATCATTGTTTATACTTTATGTGCTTGTTGTGTAAAAAAAGTTTTTACACTTTTCCTCTACATAAATGAATCAGTCTTGTATTTCTGTCAAAGTTATTTTACCACCTATCACAGTATGTTTTTATCACCTAATGATGTAAACTTAAGATCTTACAGTAACTAGAATATATAATTTCAACATACTTGATGTCAATTTTCCTTAAATACTATTCAAAAAATTATTCTCATTGGATGCAATAACAATAATATATAGCATAACAAAATCATCTTCTTGAAGAAAAAAAATATAGACATCTTTTGCACATAGTTAAATTTTGTAACTCTATAAAAAGGAGAATGATTTGATTTTATAAAAAAAGATTGATTCGTGCATAATATAATTAATAATTTAGACACTTGGGTGTGATCTCAGAATTATTTCAATTTTCCAACATCCCAAGATTAGTCTCTTGAGAAAAAATTGCATTATTATCTCATTTTATTTCTCTGCAAATAAATCACCTTCAACCCTTACAATTGAACACAAAACAATTTTCTTGTTTAAAATGTGGTGCATTGAATGACAAATCAACATAATGGTTAACCGGTAACAACTTTGCCCTATCCGGTGAAACAACCGGCTAATCTCCTGTAGGGAATTCTAATGAAATACAAAGTAAGTGGATTTCAATGAGCTGCTCAAAAACGTGACTAGCCTGCCATTATCTGCAATACTAATTTATTTACGGATAGGGAGCCCATGGGCTTAGAAAATTTACCCGGTTACAACAGTTCTGTAACCGGTTAACTAGACTGTGAACATCCATGCCCACTGCATCTCACCACGCATATGCAAGACGACGACGACGACGACGACGGAAGCAGGGACGAGACGGGACGAAGGAAGAAGAGACGCTGGGGGGGTGGGGGTGGGAGAGCAGAATATAGTACCGAGAATTTGTGCTATTGAAATTCTCTTGTGGGATCAATCACCTGGCCGCGCAGATATACACGAACCATTCTGTCTCGTCAGTGGCAAGATTCGCCGCTACCCTCCTCTTCAAACCTCTCCTTGCATTACTTAAGCTTTGCGTCTCTGTTCCCCTTTTCTATCGGTCGCTGCATCGCTCTGTTTTTGCTGTATTTTGCCTCACAACTTTTACTTCACTGTTTTTTCGTAGGGTTTTGCGGTGTGTTGTTGTTGTTGTTGTTGTTGTTGTTGTTTTTTGTTTTTTGTTTTTTTTTTTTTTTGCCATGGCGACTGCTAGTATGTCGTGTGCGATAGCTGCCGGCGCCTCCGCGGGGTTGCAGAGGAGCACGGAGCTCCCTCAGCTGCGCGGGGCGGAAGTCAGCCTCTGCAGTGCCAAGAGGCGCGGCAGGGGGAGCTTGGCTGTGAGGAAGGCTGTTGCTGTGGCGAGTACGACGATTGGCAATGGCCAGGGGCTCACTTACAAGGATGCCGGGGTGGACATTGACGCGGGCACGGAGCTCGTGCGGCGAATTGCGAAGATGACGCCGGGAATTGGCGGGTTTGGAGGGTTGTATCCCTTTGGGGATTCGTATTTGGTGGCGGGCACTGATGGTGTTGGGACCAAGCTGAAGCTGGCGTTTGACATGGACAAGCACGACACGATCGGGATCGACCTGGTGGCGATGAGCGTGAATGATATTATCACAAGCGGTGCTAAGCCTATGTTCTTTTTGGATTACTTTGCGACCAGTCATTTGGACGTGGACCAAGCGGAGCAAGTGATCAAAGGAATTGTGGACGGGTGCAAGCAGTCGGACTGCGCGCTGCTGGGTGGAGAGACAGCTGAAATGCCCGGGTTTTATGCGCCCGGAGAGTATGACTTAAGTGGATTTGCAGTAGGGAGTGTGAAAAAAGATGCGCTGATCGATGGAAAGAGTATTGCTCCTGGTGATGTTCTACTTGGCTTACCTTCAAGTGGAGTGCACTCTAACGGGTTCTCGCTTGTGCGTAAAGTGCTGGCCAAGTCTGGGGCATCTCTTCATGACGAATTGCCTGGTGCGGGAAAGTCCATCGGGGAGGCATTGCTTGCGCCCACAACCATCTACGTCAAGCAGGTGACCAGCGAAATTCTGTCTATTTCGTTCATGTTACCGTGTCCCTGTATCTTTTGGTTTGTCGTCGCATTCCGAGAGTATGTCAGAGCCGTTTCCACAACAATTAGCTTAGCTTTTCATGTTGTTTTGCCTTAGAGGTTGCAGCTGAGTAGCTGAAGTCATGTTCTCTTCCGGTCGCTTTCCTCGCATTCATGGCCTTGCATACTGCGTGGAAATTCTCACTCCCCTTCTGGTGATACAAATAGATGTATTACGGGCAATATTCCACTGTGCATCATCTAGTCATCTTCCCTTACTTATTCTGCTAGCCTTAGAAACTATTTCGGCATTTATCCATTTATTTGTTGGCAGCTGGTTCTTTCGAAATGCATGGTTTTATTTATTTATTTATTTATTTATTTATTTGTCTGATGCCTCGTGTGTTCCATTCACAGGTGTTGGATCTTGTGGCGAAAGGAGGCATTAAGGGAATTGCGCATATCACCGGTGGCGGTTTCACTGACAATATCCCTCGCGTCTTCCCAGACGGTCTGGGTGTGGAGATCGACGTAAATTCGTGGGAAGTGCCTCCTATCTTCAAGTGGTTGCAAGAGCAGGGTGGCGTGGACGATGCTGAAATGCGGCGAACATTCAACATGGGCATTGGTATGGTATTGATAGTTCGCAAGGATGCAGCAGAGAGGATCGTGTCCGAAGAAAGCTCGTACGGCAAGGTGTATCGCTTGGGTCACATCGTTGAGGGCAATGGTGTCATCTTCAACTAGGACCGAGGAAACCATCAACATCACGTTCAATCAAGGTTTGGCATCTACTTGTGATATATTTATTTACTTTATACGCAGACACAACATCAGATGACTTTAGAATGATTATTTAGCGATTCGGTAATTATAAACTGAAAGCAACTATTTTTAGGGATATGTTGATCATGATGTTTACTTATTTGTTGCCTTCTTACGTTGCAATTGCAGTGTGGGGCTAAATTTTAGAAGGTAGACCCATCACATCTCTGTGAGATCGTGGTAAATTCTATGCTGCTTTTTATGGGGATGTGAAGGCTTTGCAACGACCTGTTGGATACATTCATCGTCCACAATGAGGAGAGGCTTCTGGTGCTCGCTGTTGCCCACAATTTTGGATAGAAATTGGTCTACTATGATGATTGCTCGCCCTCCTGGTTTTAGTACATGCAAATTGTGGTCAACGCAGTGCAGTCGGGGTTGACGGGATTAGTGGGTAGAGGACAACCTGAGTAGAAATATCCACCCAACCCAAGTGGTTTGTTTTTAATGTTGCAAGCCAGTTGAAATACATCTTTCCAACGTATGAGCAAGAGAATTATGACGCCAGCGTAATCTGGCTATCTATTGTCACTATACAGGAGTTGCAGATCTTCAATGTGGTTGAGATGTTGAGAAACGCGCAGTAGTTTACAGTTTCCACTCCTAACGATGCTGCTTCGGTAATTGAATTCTGTTGCTCCAGGTATCCCACCGCCTGCACATGCTATTTATCTCTCGCGTGACCGTCCCAGTTCAACAGACTGGCGTCACTGTCCTAATCCAACTGTCGGGTTTATAAAACTACAAACGCAAATGATAATCTACACAGTGAGCGCAGTGTACATGATTTTACATCGGATTACAGCTGCATTCATCTCTAGATTGACTGGTGACGTCATCAATTATCCCACTGATCCTGCCGGCTCAAGAAATCCCACTTCTTCAGTGATGCGCCTCTAAAAATCTCTGAAAATCGTGACAAGCATTGCGTCCGTTTAGCGTAATGCCCTTGCGTGTCTCTGCTGATTGCCGACGTCGAAATCTTGGAGGTATCCACGGCCCAGGCAGGGTGCACGTACTCTACCGCACGCTCTGACGTCTGGTTCGCAAGAATGAAATTCATGAGGATATCCTCGCAGTTGAACAGCTCGTCAACCACAGCGCGCCCCTTGGCCGCGCGCTCGTTCCAATACTTGGAAAACGCGAATCCACTATCCATAAACGCGGCGCTCGTGAGGATCATGTTGTACCCCGACTGAGAGCGCGCGTATCGCTCGTTGCGGTATTGCAGAGGATTGCCTTCAATGAGACGAGGACAATATCCCACCATTCGATCAGGATTCTCCCTCCACGCCCTGAATCCCCGCTCAATATCATCGCAGGTCATCATGATATCATCGTCAAGCTCCAGAACAGCCTTCGTCGCGATCAAAGGGTCTGGTTTGAAGCGATTGTTGAGCGAATTTTCGGGCTCCACACGGATTCGAATCGGGACGGCTGAATCGAAATCCAACACTGGGTCCGGGGGAATGCCTTTGTTCCACACCACGACGATCTCACGAACCGATGCGCAGCGGGAGTAATGTTTAACATACAGCTGCAGGTTCCAGAGACGCGCGTCATATGTCATGGCGATCATCGTGAACTGAGAGTAGTGGCCATCAACGGGGTAAGGATCTTGGGCGCCGTTGCGACCAAAGAAAGAGTTCACTACTACGCAAACAGCGCAGACACTGAGAACTAAGCATACGAGGCCAGATACATACTGCAGGTAGGAGTTCGAGGGGAGTTTCTTGCGCAGGGAGGAGCCGGTTCTGTTCAAACGGCTCACTGCTCTGTAGAGACGGGTTGTCAATTGGGGGCGTACCACACAAGGCAGCAACGTCTCGATTGATCGCTTGCTCCCATTCAGCATGATCGAGAGAGGCGGCAAGAAACAACGACCATAGCCTGTCACTAAGCCCACTATAACGCTCATCGACAGGAGAAGCAAAAGAGCAGCTCCTCCGAGGGCATATTGCATCGACAAATACCCCGAGGGAACCCGATCTCCGTCCACAACCGCAATCCACTCACCCGAAGGCAGCTGGTGCAGGTTCATATGGTGAGATCGCTTGCCGTTCCAGGCATGGCGACCTTTCTTCGACTGCTCCAAATTGAGCGACACCTCAACCTCGCGGTAGCTGTTCTTCGTCAATGTGACCACATGGAAGACGCGCAACCGGCGCCCATAAGTCCCTCCACAGTCCTGCCCGAGACGGTATAGCTTGCCGTCGTGCACAAACGGACCCCCGCCGTTTCTGGCTCCCTCACTGCTCGGCCCATTCTTAATGGGATTCTTGGTATGTTCTTTCCAAGGGCCAAGAGGGGACGGCGCCACCCATATCTCCAATTGGCCATTCTTGCGGCTATTGAAGCGATTGAAATTGGAGGCAAACAGCCAGTAGTGTCCACTGTATTTCACCATGGACGCGTCCACCAAAGGCTGGTGGATCAAAGTCTTGTGGAAGTCCCACTGCAGAGGAAATCCCGTAGCCTTGTAGAGACGAAGATCCCCATTTCTGCTGCCTTCAGGCATCATATATAACTGTACCACACAAAAAACGAGACATTAGAGGAACAAACAGTGCAGAAGGTAACGAACCAACCGAGCCACGTCCGATCGAAGCGATAGAATATACGAAGACGAATGCAAGAAGATCACCGAATATCACCTCTCCTTCATACTCGAAGACGTATGGATAGGACAAATGCCATTCTTCGTCGAGAGCGATGCCCAAATACCTCCAAGTCAACCCTTCGTCTGAGCTTTCGGCCACACCAATATCTCCTTGCATTGTGATACTGTTCTTTGTTTCGAAGAACAAGTACATTTTAGAGCCCTGGTTTAGATGACGATAGGGAGTATGAACCATTAGAATCTATGTCAATTCAGATGCTCAAACAGTTGAAGCTTCAAGGGGAAAGCTATTTATCTGTTAGGATGATCCAACACGTCCAAGATTAGAGCAATCGGAGAAGGTGAAGGGAGGTCACCTTAATGAACATAAATGGATCTGCAACAAAATTACTGGGACGCGTCATGCTCGTCACTGACGCGCATGTGAATATTGGGTTGGCAATAGGCCATGCCGATGTTTTGTTGACCCATTTGTTTGTCTGCAGATGCATCATGCCGATTGGTATCAGAGCACTACGTTCCGAATCAATGTAGCTTTTAATTTCCAAACTTCTCAATCTCGACTTTGCATTACGGGAAAGTACCCACTACAGCAGCAAGTCAAGTCATCACCGACACTGAATAAATGACATAATGTTGAAATTGCAGGTAACACTCAATCTCCCGAAATTGAAGGTTCATTTGGTAAAAGTTCTGATAGGTTGACTTGGACAGGAAAACGAGAGCATTTCAGAAATAAAATTAAAAAAAGAAAATTGAAGCGGAGGAGAGAGGGATTGAAGAAAGTGCTGACAGCTTCAAGTGGCTGCAGAGAGAAAGGGGAGCTCCCACGATATAATCCGATGCTCCATGAGCCTTCGTTATCTGGTTGGCAGCCAGCGATTACTGCACCACTAAGGCTTTTGTAAGGGGAGAACACCAACCATGAAAAGAGAACGCCTACAAACGAGAAGAAGAGGATTGACAGAAAGTAATATAAGTAGGTTGATGAGAGGCCACAGGCACGGTGGGGGAGCTTGTCGGGGCACATGGTGCACATGCCATAGCTGGGCCATCGGTATTTGCTTTTCATCGTATCGAACCAGTCGAGTCCTGCTCCCGCTCGTGGACTTCCAGTGGCCTTCATTGTTACAATCTAGTTTCACCGCCAATAAATTATTCCTCCAAATCGTTCTGCACGATATGGTTCTCAGCGCCCAAGTAGCATCATCTTGGATATCCAATACCGCCAGTGGACAAAGTTCCTCTGTTGTATGAAAAGTCACCTGAGTTCCAAAGACAGCCGATGAAATGCACGATTCTCGGCAGCAGTCCAGATGAAACCCTGTTCTTTGGGGCACTCCAGCAGCTAAACTTAGACAGACATGCTGAAAGACCTGTTATCGCGAGGTCTACTCAAGGTCGTAGCAACTTGGCGGTAATCTGTGGGGAAATGGGAGCTGAAGCGGGTCATGAGGGTATCGGCTCCAGGATTCTTCCTGAAGCACACGTTGTGAGTGAGCGTTGTGACACAGGATACAACACGCGGGTTACGAGAACGTTGCTTCAGATTGTCGGCGTTTATTATTGCTCTCAACGAGGTTGGTGTCTACCCTGTTCGAACTAAATCCTTAAAAACCTCTCAAAGAAACGTCTCTCCTCTCGTCCTGCTAAGAGATGAAAAATGGGTGTGATCTCGACACAAGAAGCACTTTGTTCCTGCACGTAAAAATACATCACACACTTCAAAATGCCAATAGTTCTCAACTTCATTTTCGCCGACAGTAGCTGCCAGTTTCCGAATAGTAACTGCTAGAGCCAAAAAACCCTCATGATTTTCGACGCCAGAGAAATCACTAGAACTGTGGCATCCGCCAAGTTGCAACCCAGAAATGTAGATCTCTGACATGCTTTAGAAGCAACCTCGGAAGATTGCAGCAGCAACAAAGCACCTCCCTCCAAGACAATAAAGTAAAGAAAAAACTTAATAATCAGTTGATAAACACAGCTCCATTATCAGAAGTCGAGGTGCACTAGCAGAGTGTCCCAGCAAACGTCACACGCTTGATCCCTCGCTCTTTTTCTCTTGGTTACACACTTCTGCAGGGCTCCGTTACCTTGATACCTGGCAGAGAGACTTGAGGGGCAAGCCAGGCGGCAAATCGTCTACGAGATGGAGGAACCACCTCCAAGAACTAGCCCACAACTCCTTCTCCAGGTCCTCTCTCCCAACTGCCTCGCAGGGTCGACCCCAGTCGGCCCGAAGCTTCCGACTTCCACACAACACGACCTTCGCCAGTACTTCGAGAGGTGGATCCTGGTAACAGTTAAACTAACAAACTCACAATCTCCTCTTGTTTACGCATGAACTGACGACAACTTGCTGGCGGATCGAGACTTTAGCATGTATACAAGTTCTCTCCACATACACCGTCGGCGGAGCTCGACTCGACTCCCCTCTCCTCTATTAACAGCACCCGCCACTGGAGGCAAAAAACGGACCCCAAAGGACTGCATCCACATCGATGCTGCTCGAGAAATTTCGGCGGCTGGGGTCGACATCTCCACAAACAGACAAAACAATCCAAATGTGGGAAAGAAAGAATGATGGGAGGATCATCCGCCCCTCCCGCTGGTTCTGGTAGCGAATCCTACGCAGCTTTTGAGCTGCTACAAATGTCCCAGCAGCGGGGCGTGCCGGGTCTGAGCGCGAGAGAGAGAGATCTCCACTGCTGGCCAGGCCCCACTAGGCACCTCAATATTACGTACAGCTGGCGCAATTTCCCGTTTTGATTGAATTCACAACAGGCTTGGAACATCTAACCAGTCAGTCCAGCTTGAGTGAGTCGCCGAGGGGTCGTGTTGACCGGATCCCGTTGCGTGGCTAACCGAGTTCACGCTCCATGAGCGCGAGCGAGCTAGGCTTCGCAACAGAGGCCATCATCAGCAACTCTCTCCACCACAACGGAAAATCCCCTTCGAGAGTGACGGTCCTATCACCGTTCCATCGGTGTGAACGCGGCCCCTCCTCCTGTTTCGCCTTCAACGCTCACACCACCCACACCATAAAGAGACCGAAAGGGATCTATTACCGTCTCCGCGGTGTCAACGGGGACTCCAGGGGTGTAGGTGTTCTGGTGGGATCCACTTTTAGAAAAAAGGATCCAACCTTCGTTTTTTTTTCGCTGTGGTTTCATTGGAACTTTAAAAGTGAAGTGGTCGTTCGTTAAAAGGAGTAAGAGTTTCTCTTGGGATTTGTGTACTCTTATAAGGTTTGGATTGGATAATGTATCATTTAAAAGTGCACTAGTGTCTGGTGCAAACAATTGAATGGGGTTAGGAAGGAAGGATTGTGCAGTTTCGTTAGGATTTATATTCTTTATATTTTTATTTTCTTTGTTTTTGGTATTATGCATTAATGTGAAGAGAGAACTTTTATCATGTGGGGAGTGTGACTGAATGTTGGGCATGCCTCTGTTCATTTGTTTATTCCCTGTAGTGAATTTAACCAAATCAAAGTGTTGCTCAACTGCCAGTTGTCACATTTACAATGCAAATGTTAACAATATTGTAATTGTTTCGTGAATATCAAATAAATGATTATATCACAGTTGGAATTCAGCTACACTGTATTTTACAGTTTTAAAATACTTTTTACAAGATAAATAAATAAATCCTGGAAGAAGTATTACAAGTAGATAATAGTTTAGAAAATGCAATAAAATTAAGATAAATTATTTTAAAAAAATAAAAACTTCTTCAATCAATGAATGATCTTTGCATGATGTATACATAATTGATGACAAGAAACAAGCACAAGAATTGTGGCCAAATAACAGATCTACCTTGATAGCAAAAAACAATTATTTCTTTATTTCTTTATCATCGGGTCCATCATTTTTATTTAAAACTGATCTCTTCTCACATTGAAATTTAAATTTGATACAAACATCATTGCCAATATATATTTTATAAGCTTTGTAATAATAGAATAAAATGATGTTTTAGAATAGAGCAATTTGAAACAAATATCCATGTTCCATTACATGATAAAGAATATTTTTTTTGTAATATTTTTAAAACTTAAATTAGCACAAATATTAATGTAATATTTTCCAATAAAATATATAATCACATTCTTTAATTCGATTGATATTGTAAAAGAATAGTTGTACAGGTAGCACTTGTTTGATGTACTAATTTAAGACACCTTAATAAAACCAAGTTAAATTCACAATATTTATGCATTGTTAGAACCATGAATTGTAATTATATGTTCATAAATAAAGGATTGTGTTTAACCAAATTATATCTTATGATGTTGTTTTTAATAATTAAAAGCAATAGATTTACTAAACTATGGAATAAGCTAATAAAATATTATTCACTAGTTAGTAGATTCTTATTTTATTTCACAACTTAATTATTTCTATTTTTATAAAATTCAAAATTTATAAGTGTACAAACATCATATGTTTCTATAGTAAAATATTTAATGTAACATTGAAATAATAATAATAACAAACATACAAAAAACCATTATTTGATTTTTTAAAAGTGCATATAACTGCTACAAGTAATATCTAAAACCTTGAATCATCAAACACATTGTCATTGCATTGGTTCATGATAAATTATATTGATATGTAGAGGCTACTATTTTTTAACAGATTCATCATAGACACACAAATTGTCAATTTACAATTACCACGTTATACCATAATATACCATAATAGTCATCAAAGTTTTTAATGTTTCATTCTGTATAGAATTTTCTTACACATTAAAATGATGAATATTTTAACAAGAGTAAAAATGAACAAATTGAAAATTAGAAAGATCAAATAAAGAAGTTTATTCTTGAGTATAGCTTTATTCAAGAATACGATTGTTTAACTAACAAAACTTATTCTGTAATAATCCAACTATTATCTTCCAAATATAAATTGTTAGAATTTTATAGATATTTCTTTATTTTTTATATTTTTAAAGGAATAATATTACTTGTGAATTTTTATTGGATGCATTAAACAATGCATTAATTAATAAGAGAATATTTCTACTCTATATTGGAAGTGACAAACATATGTTGGTCAAATATATAAACTTTTTATTAAAGTAAAAAATAAAAAATAAAAAATTGAATCTCATAAAAATAAAGAAATTCAATAAAATAAAAAAACTGACACTTGAAATATCAAAAAAATTAAATAAAAAATAATACCAAAAGCAATTAAAATAACAAGTCTAAATTTTAATATTTAAATGAATAATTGTAAAATAGTAATAGAAATAATTAAACCATTAATTTTTCTATTTTTATTGAATGTATTATCTTATCAATATCAATTTATTATTATTGTTTTAAAAAAATTCTATGATATTTAATATACTTATTTGGATTTAATGTTCTTTGCCATCATAAATATTTCCAAAATATGCATTCATCAAAAATCATATTATTATACTTAAATTTTTAAAGAAATTTAAAATGTAATGTGTTTTATTTTACATGCGGATAATATTATAAATTATCATTAAACTTGTTAAATAATTTTAAAATCAAAATATGAATCCAAATATTTAATATAGAAAATAAGTTAATTCAATTAGTCATATTAAACCAAATAAACTATTGCAATATACATTGGATTTATATTTTTTTTCTTAATTGAAAGTTGAATTTTTTACAAAAAAATAAATTTGAGTAGGTGTGATGAAATAAATATTTTTTTAATAACATATGCCACAAGAATAACAATAAAAATAAAAATACTTGAAATAATCATTTGAAATAAATTGGTGGGTTTCATAAAAATAATTCAATAAATTTTTTAATAGTAGAATTTGATTCTTTATTTTCACGATTATTTTTTCTTTGATTTATTAACATGATTCTAAAACATATACTTACTAAAATATTTCATATTTTTCAAGAACAAATTTTTAATAAAAATATTTTTTTTTCTAAAATGCAGTTTAGATAATATTAAGACACCTTTGCATAACTTAAGCAGTTCTAATCTCTACATAAACTGGTTATTACTCTTAACTTTTTGATATGATAAATTGTTTTATTGTAAAAAAAGAACTTTAAGCATAAATTATTCAAGCTTTATTCATGTACTGTAAAAATATAACTAATGTATATCTCTCTCGATATATATATATATATATATATATATATATAAATGTATATTTAGATATCTGCAAACAACATAAAAAAATTATTTTTATTTTGTAAAACAATCTTGCAAGATATACATGCATGGTCATGTTTGAAATACAACAAAACTACCACAACAAAAACTTAAAACCATCCTTTTTGTGTCATTAATTTGTTAAATTTTTTTATTTTTTCTTTTTCTTTTGTTAATCCAACATCAAAACTCTCTGTCTTTTATTTGAAACCATCGTTTAAAGCATGAATACAAATAATAATATGGCAGTGCTTCTCCACATTTGATGGAAACGTCAAGCCCGTTTAGGAAACGAGCAGAGCACATAATACATCCGAAAGGATGGATGAAGAACACTCATTCCTTTTAACGAACAGAATACGTAATTCATCCGATACGGATGGATGAACGAGGCGAAGCATGGAGGAGCCTCGATGCTGTCTGTGCCGAGCTCTACGCCGCCATCGCCACCAATTTTTAGTTGGTTTTTTTTGTGCTTCGCTGCGTCTGTTGCAGCGTCATGGTTTAGATTCATGCGCTGATTCAAGTCCGCGGGGTTTCGATTCCTGCTTCACCTTCGTTCCGGGTATCGTATACTCTTCTTTTGCCCCGTTTGTTTTGCACTTTTCTTCCCGAACATTGTCTATGTAGGGTTCCATTTCCTCACCGCATTTTCACATTCAGTCTTCATCTCATTCATTGTTGAAGCTCTTAATTACAGGTGAAAATTTACGTCGTATGATCTCTTGATTTTCTGTGGTTCGCTAAGCTCAGGAATCATGAAGTGTCTGTATCTTTGTAACTTCACTCAATCGAAGAATTAGGGTTTCGGTCATTATTTCGATTTTTGTGTTGTTGGATTTCGAAGTGCGAAAATTTGTAGTTGGTCAATCTCGAAAGATGTTTTAACGTTGACTGTTGGACTTAATACTTGGGTTGTTTTCAGCTTTAGAGGTTTTCTTTCTTTCTGGAAGCAGCCAGAATGGCTGCGAAGAGAGAAGGTGAAGAGAATGACTTGGCTTTGGTTACAAAGCGGCAACGCACTGATGAAAGAGCTATAGTACCTGTGGGAGGTTCCGCTTTGTCCTCCAATGCCAACAATCAGCTGAGTGTAACGGTTGAGGTAGGTACCATGTGATTTTCTTCTCAATACTTACTCAAAGCTCTCTCTGGGTTGCCCTAATATACGGCAAAATTGAGCAATATTATTTCTTCAATAGGTGGTTGATGCCTTTGGAAGAAGACTTTTTAAAATTTTGACGGTAAATGAATGATTATTCTACCGTTCCCGTACTCTTAGTCTTATCTAGTCATACGTATTGAACCAAGTTTATACTTAGGGCGTCATCAATCATATATTCTCAAATGAATCAGAAGGCACCTCAACTCCTCTATGGGTGACAAGAAAAATCTAGTTCATTTTTATACAACATGTGCTGCACTTACTTGCATGGGTTATGATTTTCGAACCTCACGGCGATAAGCGTTAGAGTTGAGCCTTGATTTATTTTGGCAATTTCAGGGTGTGAAAAGAACGTCCAGTCTCGACGCTCCCATAATGCTGCTTTCAGGTCATGGGGTATGTTCTCAACTTCAATTAGATCGATGAGTTGTAGTTCCCTTGGGCACCTCCTTTCATTTTCAAATCTATGCCTTTTCTGCGCCAAGTATATTGATTTCGCACACACGATCACTGCATTTATTCTCATGCAGGGTGCTGTTTATACTATGAAGTTCAACCCTCAAGGCACTGCCATAGCTTCTGGATCTCATGACAAGGATATATGTGAGTTATTTTCTCGAAATCTATAAATTTCATGGGAAATCTATGGAGGTCCTTCAAGTGCCTCCTCGCTTGTTCCTAATCCCTATTATTGTGTAATTTATGAGCATAGTATGCAGGGATATTTAGATTTCAAGTTGAGAACTTGCATTTGACATTAGTGATTGGTAATGGAGGTTGTCTTACTGAATTCTGGTTTGGTAGTTCTATGGAATGTGCAAGGTGATTGTGATAATTACATGGTATTGAAGGGGCACCGTAACGCTGTGCTGGATCTTGTTTGGACTACCGATGGTCAACACATTATCTCAGCTAGTCCAGATAAAACAGTTCGTGCATGGGACGCAGTTACAGGGAAGCAGGTGTGTTTTTTGGCTTTCATACGTTAGGAGATTCTTTCTGAAGAGATTTTATTCTTTTATTTTCTTATAAATTTATTTTAATGTTTTTCATGTATAATGATTTTTAAAAGCATTCTCAACCCATGATTTATTTTGTCTTTACTTTAGACCTCTGTGAACTCTTTTGCAGGTTAAAAAGATGGCAGAGCATTCGTCATTTGTGAACAGTTGCTGCGCTGCTAGACGGGGTCCACCACTCATTATTAGCGGCTCAGATGATGGCACTGCTAAGTTGTGGGATATGCGTCATCGTGGTTGCATCCAAACCTTTCCAGACAAGTATCAGGTTGGTGTTTCTTGGTCAGCTTATTGCTTGCGTATCGATACTTAATCCTATTTCTTTCACTTAGAAGTCGCTACGTTATGATGGAAATTGAAGTGTTGATTAGTTGGCCTTAGTTGAACAGCCCAAATATTTATCTTCATCTTAAAATGAATGTCATTCGGCCGTGGTTTTGTCGGCGTAGACTGGTGGTCAAACCGTGTTGCATGAATCATATGTCGTGAAGTGTCATCAGTGGTCTCTTGCAGTTCATGATTTATTAAACGTATGGTTGGATTAACAGGTCACAGCAGTAGCCTTCTCTGAAGGTGCAGACAAAATTTTCAGTGGAGGTATTGACAACGACATCAAGGTGTGGGACCTCCGCAAGAATGAAGTGGCCATGAAGCTACAAGGACACACTGAGACGATAACTAGCATGCAACTTAGCCCAGATGGATCTTATCTTCTTACCAACTCAATGGATTGCACGTTGAGAGTCTGGGATATGAGGCCATATGCACCTCAGGTTGGCCGTCTCTCGTTGTTCCTAGGATGGGAACAACGCATCTGCCATTTCTTGCATGCAATTTGAACTAGAACACTTTGTTTGAATCAGCTGTCTGTTCGTCGATAATTACACTTTCCATATTTCTTTTAGCTTTTGAAATACGTCCTCTTTTCAAACTAATCCCCATTCCGCTGTGGTTTCTAGATTTTTTTCTAAACTATTGACTGAAGATCTCCTCGGAGGGAGGAAACCTTTTACGGAATGTAGTGGTTCTTAACACATTGAGGTGTTATTTTTCTTCTTTTACAATTCTTAACTTTTGACTTCTATTTCTATTTATAAAAGTTCATATCAATAATAAAAAATCATGATCGCAGAATCGATGCGTCAAGATATTTACGGGACATCAGCACAATTTTGAAAAGAACCTGCTAAGATGCAATTGGTCACCAGATGGCCAAAAGGTGACATCGGGCAGTGCAGATCGAATGGTGTATATTTGGGATACTACATCGCGAAGGATTTTGTACAAGGTACGCTTTTATATGAGCCACGGAATATTTTCGCTGGTTCAATTGTTTTTACCTCTTTTGACTGTTTTGCTACTGTTATCAGTGCTGTTATTTGTCCAAATGCTCATGATTATCATTTGCTCTTAGACATGTACGTTTTATGCACCTGTTCTTAGTGTCCTGAAATGAAATCAGGAGCCTCAAGACGGTGAAGTTCTCATAGACCTTGTGGTTGTGGCGTATGTCTGCAGCTTCCAGGGCATTCTGGTTGTGTCAACGAAGCTGTGCTTCATCCAAGGGAACCTATCATCGGGTCGTGCGGTAGTGATAAGCAGATCTATATAGGAGAAATTGATCCTACTGTAAGATAGGTTGATAGGAGTTAATCATCATCACTAGTTGTTCGAATGCTAAGTGGAGACGCAGCAGCATCCAACCCTGGGCGACTGGAGCACAACACGAGAGCTTCGGACGCCGGGAAAAACGTTTTCCTCATTCCGGGGTTTTCGGCGTTTGCAACACCTACATCCCACTGGAATCTGAAACTATAAGGCGTTCCATTATCTGGATACTGAGGTTGGAGCACTCGCCCCCAATGAGATTTTATCGAGTTCCTTTCTAGGAGCAATTATCCTTCTCTGAGCACAACAGAACTAGGGAGAGTACATTCCTATGCTTGACATTGGCTTTTTAATCAAATTAGGTCCTTGGTAACTGTGTTACAATGTTATCAAGCAGGTTTGTATGTGACACTGTAGCAAGTTCCATATTACCAAATCTGCTATCTGCTGTCGCAGAGGGGAGCTTCACATCCAAGTCTCGACCAACATTGCCAGCTCATAACCCAGTTGACCTCTTTCAATTTTGTTAGCAATGTAGATGTGGAGTGGGTGTGAGACAATGTCTATCTGGAGGGTCAATATTCTTAACAAAATCTCAAATTTAACATTAGTCTGGTTTTATTTGTATTTATATTTTTTATCCAAATTCAAAATTAAAAGTCAAATCTGTTTTTGAAAAGGAACATCCATTGGTATTTAAAATTTTGTTTAGAGAATTTGTACACCCGTTGTAGTCTAAAATCTTGACATCTTTGCTGCAAATCTTTACTAGTGTACTTCATTTTCCTTTAGAGATGTCAACAAATTTTATTTTTCGTCCATGAAAACTTCATAAAACCCACTTACCCTACCTGTAGTTAAACCCAATTAGACCCCCTCTCACAACGTGGAGACCCAAACCTCGACGACGTCGTATCAATCACGGGTTCGAACCCTCCCACCGACGACGAAGACTCCACGAGTCCGCCGTTCTTCAAGCCTTCACCGACACATGCAGTGCCGTCGAAGCCATGACACACTTTGCTGCTGCAGTAATTCATCGGAGCGAAGCACCGAGTATGAGTAGCGTCAGTGGTTGACGAGGAATTTATTGCCATTGTGCAGGTGGGTTTCTCTACATTAGCTGCCATTGGGTTTCACTTGTTTAGGCGGCGAGAGCTCCCCTTTCTTAAGCTTTACCATGACTCTTTTGTGATAGTGGGCATCAAGTTGTGTGCTTGTTTTTGTTGCAAATGTCATTGTGATTCGGTGTAAGGCGGTGATTCTTACATGGATTAGGTTGTAGTGAGATTGGTGCAGGATCAGCCAAGTCATGTGAGTCAGGGTTAAAGAATTTCGGCATGCTTAGTGCTGCTCCCTCAAAGGGGAGCACGAAGAGTGTGCTGGACTAGAATGAGTTTCCGAGATATAGAGGCTGGGGGCTTGCCCTCAGGTCCCATGCTGCAAGATTCCACGCAAGCGCTCGCATCGATAGTGTTTCAGATTAATACCGCTGTCTCTTCGTTTAAGCGTCTCGTTAATTCGTTGGTCACTGATATAGACACTCCCGTTCTTCGTGAGAAGCTGCAACCTACTCCTGTTGTTGAGTTTGTTGCATGGGTGCAATTGTTATTTTGCAGTTTTGAAAATGTTGATGAATGTTGTTACGAGATTTAGAAATGTAACGGGCTAAGTGCATCATGTGCGTTTATTCCAAAGAAACAACTTGAACATCTACATTTCGGGATAATTACGAAGTTTTTTCTCTTGCAGGCACAAAACGCGGCATCATATAGTAAACTCGTGAAAGAAACAGGCTCAAAGTGGAAAGTGGCTAGTGGACATGACCACAATAGACTTGTTTATGTGAGCTTTTGTCACCTTTTGCTTCAAATCTGCTTATGACTCAAGGAGTTAAGATATTGCCATCTGCCTTACAATGAAGGTAACCACAGTTTGTATTTGCCAGGGTTGCTTGTTTGTTCTGAGCTCAGTGTTCTTCGTCGTCTTATTGATACTCATACTTGATATCAGCAACTGTTCTGATTTTGGTGGAGGAAGTAAGCGTTCATGTTGATATTTTGGGAGGTGTAGATTGTAGTGATGCAGTGCGTAAACTTCCACGTATGCCTCCTTTGAAGCACGGGCGCGACAGCTAGTGCTAGCTATCGCAGTTGAGTCGATAAGGCAAAGTGCACTACAGTTCTTTTACCAAGTTCCTCAATCTATTCCCGTTGTGATTAAAGTGGAGAACCATTTCCCACGCAGGATAACAAGAAATTGAGGGATGCAAAATTTGCAAAAGACTTTCAAGCTGTGCTTGTAGAGTTTCAGAATGCTCAGAGAATCGCTCAGGAGCGGGAAAGTTGTACGCACCATTCATTCCTGAAGATGTATTATCAACAAGGTTTAGCCCGTGTTCCACCTTGCAACTCCTCTTATTTCATTATCTATTATACTATCTGGCCTAATTATTCTCATTGGGTTAATCAAAATTCTGCAATTTAGAGGACCAGGTGATTGTCTTCTTAGTGTGCTCGGATTTCTATATGAGGGTGGCTTACATTTTTGCTATCCATACTCATTCTAATCATTTTCTGGGAAAGGTACTCTTTTAATTCGCTCAGTCTTTCAGCTCATCTCGTTATCTTATTAAGTTTCCTAGGAAATAAAGTTGAGCTATAGAATGTGTCGGTGCACTGACGTAGGCTAGTTTTCTGGCCTTTTAATAACTCATGAGATGCATGTTTCGAGCAGGCAATATCCAAATGACGTGTATTCAGTGTCAGAGGAAAACCTGGAACAGAAAGCGTTCTATGCTGCACAAAGATCGTAAAAGCTTACCGTCTACTCTTAAAGAAGCTGGTTTTCCGTAAATCTGTTTGTGTTAAATCTGTTTTATATGCTTTGTGAAGTGCACGGCACATATCAGAGAACCCTTTCTTCAGTCAGATTTATTGAAAATTGACTAAGTTAATCAAACATTCACACATGTAATTTTGTAGTAATATATCATTATCTATTAAAAAACTTGATAAGATTTTTCATTCTTAAATATGAATATATGAAACACTTACAAAGAAACAAAACTCAGCAATTTTTTTTAATCAAAACACTCATTTCTATGAGAATGGTTGGTCTTTGGTTTGGATGGATGTTATTAATTTTTTAAATATACACAAAAAAAATATATAATTTTTTTGTTGTAAGAATCAAATTTAATTATATGTAAATTCTCTCTCTCTCTCTCTCTCTCTCTCTCTCTCTATATATATATATATATATATATATGTTATTGCTCCAAAAAATATATTTAAAAAAAAAGTGAAAATGGTCTATTAAATAATATTTTAATAAAATTGAGATAAAATAATATGATTGAGTCATTTTTAAAAATTTAAGTTCAATGAAAAAAATTGCACATAGTTGATAAATCTAACATCCTTTGATTTAATATTATTGTGTGTTTAAATAACTAATTAGAAAAATAGATGTCTCAAAATTCCTATAATAATCTAAAATAAAAAAATAACTAGAAGTAGAAGAGTAATTCAAAAGAAGTTCTACTATCTTAATAGTTTTACAACCAATTATTCAGATGTTGATTTAAGTAGTAAACAAAGTTAGAACATTATAGGGAATAATTTTCTATTTAGGTTTTGCAATTGGAATATAGCAATTTTGTAGAATTTTTGCAAATATTTTTAAAGACAAGAAAATTATGAAATATTAAAGAATTTTATATGTTATAAAATATTAGAAGGTGATAAATAAATATCAAACTAATTTTTTAAAAGCTTAAATTAGAAGATAGAAATATATAATCTTTGAATCATTTTAATGCTTTTAAGAAAATAATGTAGTTTACTCTTTATAAAGAAAGATCAAGTTTGAAAGTTGTGACTATTAATCTTGCCAAATAAAAATAAAAATAAAAATAAAATAAAATAATATATATATATATATATATATATATATATATATATATATATATATATATATATATACACACATATATATATATATATACACTCATATAAGAAAAAAATACACTACCATCTTTATTTCTAAGTACAAATAATTGAAGATACTTGAACTAATATTAAAAAAAATAATAAAAAATTAAGAATTATTTTACTATTACTTATATATATATATGATCTAGCAAGAATAGTGTGAAAAAGGTTTTTAATAACTAAAAGGTTTTTGGACCAAGTTTTAAAATTATAATATGCTACTATAGTGGCTTTTTAAATACAAATAACTTCCAAAAGAAAATTTCAAAGGCATATAATATATTAAAAGATATAAAAAAATCTAATATGTATTTATGAAACTTCATTGATGATTTTTAGGATTTTTTTTTTTATTTAATCTATTCTTATTTTATTTCTATTTAATTAAGTAGTTAAAGTAACTATAATAGTAGAAACTCTTTTTGGTTTCTTCTATCTTTTTTAATCTTTATAATTATACTACAAATATTATCTATTTGGTCATTTTTATTTTTGTTCTAAATTACAAGTGATTATCATAGGATCAGTTTAGATTTTCTAAACTAAAACTAGTTTTTAGAAAAATAAATACTTTGTATGGTTTTTAAAAATTAATTATATCTAAATATTAAATATTATAATCTATATATGATTTTTTCTCAACTTTTAAAAAACTTACAATTCTAAACGAATATTTCTATTATTTTCTTAGATTAATAGAATTTTAAAATTTAGAATCACTATTTAAAATAATAATCTTTATTTTAAAAAAATTATTTTTTATTATATTTTTTTCAAAGGTATATTCTTTTTTATTATATTTTATTATATAATTTATATATTTTTTTCTTTAAAATTATTTTTTCTAATAGAAATTGATATTCTTGTTATTCTAGTCTTGTTTGCATACAAAGGCTCATGTTATTTAAAAGCTGTTGTGTCGAAATTTATTGTAAATTTTTTTTTATAACATTAGTTAATTTTGATACTACTTTAGATTATATTATCTTTAAATTGTGTTGGGCTAATTTTTAAATATTTTTCTAAAAAATTAAAAACTAAAATTAAAATATACAATAATAATCATAATATATATTTTTTGATACTTCTAATGAGTATTTTTAAATTTATTAATTAATATTATATAATCACACACATACTATAAATATGATTAAAAATAATATTATAAGATTTTATAAGTAATTATTTACATAATATATTTTATGTATAAATATAAGTTATTTATGTGTGATTATGAATCTATATTAGAAATCCAAATTATTGATAGTATTTAAGTTTTTTAAAGTCAATTTACTTTAAAAATTATAATATTTTATTTTAAAAAATTATTAAATAGATTAAAAAGTAAAATTATCTTATTTAATGATATGTTATGATTTAATCTATTAGTGCATTGTTTATTATAGATACACTATATAAGAGACCAAACAAGAAATAAATATAAGAATTTCAATAATAGAGCTAATAAGAACTTGATTAAATTATATGAATATAAGATCAATACTAAAAGAGGTGAAGTTAAGCTCAAAGAGATGTGTTGTTGAAAGTGAGGATCTCCTTAGCTTCAATTCTAATATATACTAGGTATTAGGAAGCTTCCCAAAAAGTTTCCATATTGCTTGAAGATGAAGCAATCTTAGGAAGCTTTACAAATAACTTTCTTAATCTTCTTAGAACTTTTTATAATCTATAAGAATATTTTCAGAATCTTCTAAAATATTATAGAAATATTTTTATAATCTTCTATTAAAATATTCTAAGAATTTAAAACCTTCTAGAACTTGATCGAAAATTTAAGAATATTTCCAAAATCTTCTTTTTGGATGTTTGTAACATTACCTCTTCTTCTAACTTTCAGTTCTATAAGGAACATTGATTCCATATTTGCAATAGAATGATCAAAGCTTTAGCATCATCTTTAAGATTTTCTAATTAAAATTGATTGTAGCATAGGTGTTTCTTTCTTCCTAAATATTCAACTTCATCTTAAAGATGATCTTGTATAGGTTTTCAGAGCTAGAATGATTGTTCTATTAATAGTGATAAGAAAAGCTCCAACTTTGGCTCTATTTTGAAATTCACAATCTAAAAATTCTTTTATTCGATATATTTGATTATAAACAAGATAAAATACACTCTAAGATTATTGTGAGTAATAATTACTATTTTTATTATATACAACATCCTAATAGTAGCTTCATAGAACCGTCATCCTAAAATAACTTTAGGTTTTTGAGAATAGCATTGATGAAACTCTTGTATAATTTATGATGCACTGACTAGATTTTTTTGCTAGTTCTCACATTCGCTCAATGATATTGTAGTTGCGCCAATGAATAAAATTTTCCAACTTGCCTCTTCTTTTCGAAGAATCAAGGATTTTTTCTATTTCATATTTCATATGATTATTTATTTTAATGTAAGGTAGTGATGATTGTATTCTTCTTAGAATAGTTGATTATGAATAAGCTTCTAAGAAAGAAACATAAAAGATTGGATGTACCTACATAAATGTGCATAGTTCCAATTAATATGCCATTAGATTGATTTGCATTTGAATACAAAATAGTACTAGTCTTTAATAGTCAAACTTATTATAAGGTTAATTGCTCTTTGTATTTTATCAAAAAAGCCATACTTTATCTCCAATTTGAAAAGTAGGAGATTTTCTTTGTAAAATTATCTAAAGATGCTTTGTAAGAATCTTGTGCTACTTGTAAATAAAGCTTCAAAGTTGTTTAGAATTAGGAAAATATCAAGGATATAAACTCCAAAGAAAGATAATATCAATACACTTTTTTTTCGCTCGAAAATACTTAGAAATCACTCAAAGGTGATAATATATTGAATTAGAATGGCTATTGCCAAAGACTAGAAAACATGATGAGTCTTGAAACTAGACTGGAAATAAGAAAGGAGTTGACAAGAATGAAGAAGGCTTCACTCTTGTCTCTATATTTACTATCTAACTAGGGGCTACATGGCAACGTTCTATAGGACCTCTAATATGTGTTGACTTTGTAGGACACTTGCCTAGACTTATAAGATAAGTTTTTCTATATGTGGGCTACATAGTTAATTTGATCTTCAAGCTAACAACATGTGTGGCACATGGCCAACTTGTTGACCACGTTTCTAATCCAAAAAGTCAATTAAAGACACCTATGAAGTCAAAGCAGCGTCTATGAAGCTTCTAAGAAGCTTTTATATCAAATACTATAGAATTAACTTACTTTTATCTACTTTTACTTACTTCTACTTATTTATATATGTAATTATTAGCTTACATGAGTATGTCCGTGACATTACCCCCCCTTCTAGGGGCGAGTTCCACGAGGAGCGGTCATCATATGTTGAAGAAATCTATGATGCGACGAATTATATTCGCCACATACTCTGATCTTTGTTCTCTTCGAAGATGATTGATAGGACCTCTCAACCATCGGTAGTGTCCTATACTAAGGCGGAAAGACCGTCTAGTTATTTGGTCGTTGTTGAGACCTTCATAACTTCCTTCGAATAAAACATTTGAAACACCATCAGGAGTTGTTCCTACTTCTAGTAAAATCACCAAACATCGGGAGTCCCTTCGAAGGTCGTAATACCAAATGCGTTGTATCTCGCCATCTATTTGAAGAAGAACATATTGTTCTTGAAGATCTTCATCTCGATTGCATCGTCTTGAAGGTTGTGACAATTGTAATATCTCGTCTGATAAGTCAGCAAATGAAGGCTCTTGAGTCAAATCCGCTGGTTGTTGGTTCTCCATCTCTTTAGTGTCACAACTACAAAGAAGCTACAAACAAGGATTGAAAGTAGAATGTTATCTTGTCTAGATCTTGTTTCTTTTATAAAGAAGATTTTTATCTTGGTTTTGATGGATGTCATTGATGAAAAGCCTCCACCGCCTTTGTTGCATTTATAAGATTCTTTATTGGCTCCCATGTGGATTCACTAATATCATATCCGTGTCAATGGATAAAATATTCTAATTTATTTTGGCGCTGCCTTCAATTTAAGACTTCTTCTACTTCAAATTCTTTATTATTGTCCACTTCTATAGGAGGAGGTAGAGCTTGTCTTCTTCTTGGTATCTCCATTGTCTTATATGGTTCAAGAAGAGACATGTGGAATATTGGATGGATTTTCATTCACTCCGATAGATGTAAACAATATGCAACTGGATTGATTTTCATTGACTCCGATAGATGTAAACGATATGCAACTGGATTGATTTGTGTAGAAATAGAAAATGGTCCAAGCCTTCGATAGTCCAACTTGTCACAAGGACGAGTGGTCTTGATATTGCGATGAAGTAACTATACCTTATCGTCCATGTAGAATGGTGGTTGTTCTTTTCGATAGACATCCGTATTTATCTTCTGTCGTTCTTGAGCTTCTTTTAATTGCACCTTCATTGTTGCATGTAACTCTGACAACCAATTTGTCATATCTTCTATTGCAGGATTATCAACTTTTGAGAAATCAAATGTGTCAAGTCATAGATGATAACCATAATTGGTAAAGAAAGGTATTTGTTGTGTAGAAGAATGCACCAAATTATTATAAGTAAATTTTGCCAATGGCAAAAGAGTTGTCCAATCATCTTGTTGATGGTTGATGGTACATCTTAAGTATTACTCCAAGACTTAGTTTACGAGCTTTGTTTGTTCGTCAGTTTGAGGATGAAAAGCCGAAGATAGTTTTATATCCACTTATAAAATCTTAAAAAGGGTTCTCCAAAATCTTGATACAAATTGAGTTCCCCTATTTGATATAATATCGTTTAATAACCCATGATAGCAATAGATATTGTCAATAAAAAGCTTAGCTATTTCTTCACCTAAAATGGATTTTGTACATGGCACAAAATGTGCCATCTTAGTGAAGCGATCTACTATCACAAATATAGAGTCATAAGAAGATGAGCTTGGAAGATCCGTGATGAAGTCCATAGAAACAGAAGACCATAGTTGTTCTGGAATGGATAATGGCTGAAGAAGTCCAAAAGATCGATGATGAGGAGTTTTTGATCTTGAGCAAATATCACATGATTGTACAAAATCTTTGACTGCCTTCCACATTTGAGGCTACGAAAAAATCCCTAGATATCAGCTCCAAAGTCTTATTGTATCCAAAATGTCCTGCTATTGGAAAGTCATGACGAGCTTGAAGAACACGTAAACGAGCTTTTCCTTCTGGAACATATAGGCGTCTTTAAAAATAAAGTAGGTTGTTCTTGAACTCGAATTTAGAGAGATCATGAGATTTAGAAGAATTATTATTGATATCATGAATAAGAAGGTCTGAAGACATACTTAACTGGACTTGCTTGAGAAAAGTTAAATCAACAGTCAATGTTGATTTTATTGCTCGAAGATGAAATTGCTCTGGCTTCAAGAGAACCATTTTTTGTTGCTCAAAAGTTACATCTCCTTCTTTTGGTACAAGATAAGAACATCTAAAGAAGGCATCAAACAAATCTTGTTGTTTTCCTGGTCGATAAGTGATGATGAATTCAAATCTTGATAAAGACATGCTCCAACGAGCTTGACAACGATTTAATATGCGTGCTGACATGAAATATTTGAGGTTTTTATGATCCATGTACACGGTGATTGGACTTAAGGTGCCTTCTAGATAATGATGCCATTCTTGAAATGAATCCACAATTGCAAGAAGCTCTTTATCATGGATTTTATAGTTAATCTTACTTGCTGAAATATTTTTGGAATGGAAAGCTACTAGATGGAGTTTGTCATCTGCTCCCATTTGTAAAAAAAGAGCATCCAAGGTAAAGTCTGATGCATCTATTTTCATAAAAAATACCTTAGAAAAGTCAACGCGATATAAGATTGGTACAGAAGTAAATTCTTTCTTTAAAGTATCAAACACTACTTCAGCTTCTTTACTCCACTCAAATTTGTCTTTACAAGTCAAACGCGTAAGTGGAGCTGCAACTTGAAAAAAGTTCTTGATGAAGATTCGATAGTAATTTGCAAAGCCCAAAAAACATTACACATCCCGTACTGTTCTTAGAATCTTCCAATCTATGATAGTCTGGACCTTCTTGGGATCCATCATCAGGCCTTCGTTGGAAATGATGTATCCTAAAAAGTCAACTTGAGTAATGTGGAATACACACTTTTTCAACTTGACATATAATCCTGCATCTCTTAGTTTTTGTAATACACGACGAACATGGAGTTCATGTTTTTCTGTGTTCTTAGAGTAGATTAGAATGTCGACTAAATAACAAACGATAAAATCATCTAAAAAATCACAAAAAATATCATTCATAAGATGTTGAAAAGTAGTTGGTACATTTGTGAGTTCAAAAGGCATGATATTATATTCAAAATATCTATACTTAATTCAAAAAGAAGTCTTCCATTCATCTCCTTCTTTGATGTAGACTAAGTTGTATGTTCCTCGTAGATCTATTTTTGTGTAGATCTTTGCTTGATTGAGTTGATCAAGAATTCCTAAAATCAAAGGTAAAGGATACTTGTTTTTGATGGTGATCTTGTTAAGGCCCCGATAGTCTATGCACATCTGTAGAGATCAATTTTTTTTCTTCACAAATAAGATTGGCACTCCTGATGGAGATTTTGAATGGCGTATGAAGCTTTTAGCCAAGTTCTCAACAATATACTTCTTTAGTGCAATCAACTTGTTTTGCAATAAGTTATAGATTGGTCCAAATGGCGGTTGAGCTCCTTCTTGAAGATCAATTGAACAATCATAAGGTCGATGTTGTGGAAGAATATCTGCATTCTTCTTTTCAAAAATATCTTGGAATTCTTGATATTGACTAGGAATACCACTTGACGTCTTTTCACTATCTGAAATGGGCATGGCATATATAGCAAAAGATGGTCCCTCTTTGGCTGCATGCATGAAAGTTCTTGCCCCTACTAATAAGAGCTTAGATACACTAGACTTATGTATTTTTTCTTGATTAATAGAATTTTGAAATAAACTACTAAGAAAGTTAAAATTACGGGAAATCCAATTTATCTGAGGGTTTTGTTTATCTAACCAGGATAGTCCTAAAATGACTAGATTCAAAGGAGATTGTATGACATTAAATATTATTACACTATTATGATCTTTAATTACTACATCTAAAGAAACTGTCTCATGGATAATATCACCAAAAGATAATGAACGACCATCTATGACTTCCACATGTACTGGTTTGATTTTCTTGACTAACGATATTTTTTGTTTTTTGACAAAATCTTCATCTATGAAACAAGCTGAGGTTCCTGAATCTAATAATACAAAGACTTTATGATTTTTGGGTCCTAAATACACATCTATTGTAAAACAAGGTGAAAGATCTGAAGAAAGAATAGGACCTTGACTAGGTGTTGTACATGGTTCTAGCCGCACGGTCCCTATTGTAGTTGGAGGAACTCATTTTTTGACACATTATCTTCTTTTACAATCGTACTCCTCATTTTGTGATTGCATTGCTTCCAGGGACAATATTGAGCACTGTGTTTAGCTTCTCCGCAATATAGATATAAGTCCTCTTGATGTCGTCGAGTCTTTTCTTGTTCCATGAGGGATTTAAAACATACCATATCAATTTCCATTGGCTCTGGCCTTGATGGAAAGGTTTCCAAAAACTTAGAAGGTATTGCCATGACTTGACTTGTTCCTCTATAGTCATATCATTGTTCTTGACATCTTTCAAATAAACGATTATCACATGCAATAGCTTGAGCAATGAATTGTTCTAAAGAATCTATTTTTGGCATTGTTAATAACAAATCTTTGACATTATCCTTTAACCCATAGCGAAATTGATTGATAAGGGCTTTATCATTCTAATCCACATCACAAGTAAGACTTTGGAATTCAGCAGCATACTTGGTGGCTGAATGTGATTCTTGTCATAGTGATATAAGTTTGGTCTCTACTATCCTTTCTCGATTATTTTTTCTAAATGTAGCCATAAATACTTTCAAGAATGAATTCAAATCATAGAATAGTTATGAATCTTTTTCCATCAAAGGTGCGAACCAAGAGAGAGCACTTCCAGACAGAAGTGCATCTATGAATCCAACTTGAGTAAATCCATCAAGGTATTGGAAAGGATGCAACCTTAAGTAGAGTTTAACTAGTTGCAAAAACCTTCGAAATCTTGATCTTATTTCGTCAAAATTTTCAGGCATACTAATCCTTCCTCGAGCTTATAGAAGCAAAACTCTCGAAATTTGGTTGTGAGGCTAATCGACTTGTTTCCTTCAACTGCATAACTTCTTGGCATAGACTTTGAACTTCTTCTATAGTAGTAGGAATAGTGCTTCCATGATTAGTATTGGTGATGCGTGAAATTTTGGTCCTAAGAGAGTTGACAAGCGCATGAAGATTTGAAATAGTTGTAAATCTATTTTCACTTCCATCAAGTATAGCATCCATGATTTTTTCTTCCATAGACAACTCAAACAAATTCAAAAGTTAAATAAGAGGAGGGTAATCCGCAACCTCTAAAAATAAATTCTACAAAGAGGGGTAATTCACTCTCTTTAAAGAAAAGATCAATGTTAGAAAATAAGATTTTTTATTTAAAGGTAGGTAGTCTACAACCTTCAAAATACAATAATAGAAGTGGGATAATCCACTCATTTCTAGAATAAGACAGAAATAATATGTTATCACTCTTGTCAAACTATCAAAGACATGAATTCCAAAGAAAGATAATCTCAATATACTCTTATCTCACTCGAAAATACTTAGAAATCACTCAAAGGTGATAATATATTGAACTAGAATGGCTATTATCAAAGACTAGAAAATATGATGAGTCTTGAAACTAGACTGGAAATAAGAAAGGAGTTGACAAGAATGAAGAAGGCTTCACTCTTGTCTCTATACATATTATCTAACTAAAAGCTACGTGGCGACATTCTATAGGACCTCTAATATGTGTTGACTTTGTAGGAGACTTGCCTTGACTTACAAGGCAAGTTTTTCTATGTGTAGGCCATATAATTAGTTTGGTCTTCAAGTTAACAACATGTGTGGCACATGGCCAACTTGTTGACCACGTTTCTAATCCAAAAATTCAATTAAAGACACCTATGAAGTCAAAGTAGCATCTATGAAGCTTCTAAGAAGCTTTTATACCAAATACTATAGAATTAACTTACTTTTATCTACTTTTACTTATTTCTATTTATTTATATATGTAATGACTAGCTTACATGAGTATGTCCATGACAGACAATTATTTTGCAAGATCTTCGGTTACTGGATTGTCATCCTTTGATGCACCTAATAAATCAAGCTTAGAATGGTAATCATAATTGGGATAAAATAGTATTTTTTAAGTCAAAATATAAAAAATATTATTATAAGTAAACTTTACTAAAGATAAATATAAGATTCAATCATCTTATTGATAATTAATAGAATATTATAAATACTATTTTAAAACTTCATTGACTTATTCTGCATGACTATTGATTTGAAAGTGGAATGCATACAAAAATTTGATGTCCACCTTCAATATTTCAAAAAAAGATTTTTTAAACTTTGATATAAATTGAGGTTCTTAATAAAAAAAAATGATGTTATTAGATAGACCATGATATTGATATAGATTATCAAAAAAAAAACCTTGCTATTTTTTTTCTAAAAATTATCTTTTTATACAAAATAATACTTATCATCTTTGTAAGTTAATTTATAATAATATAGATAGTATCAAATATAGCTGATGGTAGCAGATCAATAATAAAATCCATTGATATTAAAGGCCATGGTTCTTTGAAATTGGTAGCAATATGAAGGACATAAACCTTAAAGAGTTAAAATGGCAATACACCCTTGTGTTACTCAAAAAGAGTAAGAAATTATTCAAAAGATGATAATATATTAAATTAGAATAGCTAATATTAAAGACAAGAAGACTAAAAAGTCTTGAAATAAGACTAAGGATTAAAAAAGTCTTGACAAGAGTAAAGAAGGCTTCATTCTTGCTTCTATAGATACTCTTAACTAGGAGTTATGTAGTGATGTCTTATAGAACCTCTAAAACATGTTGACTTTGTAAGACATATATCTTAACTTGTAAGGCAATTTTTTTATATATGTACTACATAATTAACTTATTTTATAAGCTATCAATATGTGGTTAATTTTTTGATTAAGGTTCTAATCTATCAATCAACTATAAACACATGTAAAGTTAAAGCATTATCTATAAAGCTACTAAGAAGCTACTATAGAAAATATTATGAAATACATTTACTTCTATCTATTTTTATTTAATCATATAGATAATTATTAAGATAAATATGTATATCCATAATATTATTCTTTTGTTTAGGAACGAGTTCCACAAAGAATAGTCATCATATGTTGAGGAATTATAAGATGCATTGATCTTTGTTCTCTTTGAAGATGGTTGATAGATCCTCTGAGCCATCAATAGTATCTCATATTAGGATAGAAAAATCACTCTATTATTTGGTCATATTTGAGGCGTTTTTAACTTTCTTTGAATAAAATATTTGAAACACCATCAAAAATTGTTCCTACCTCTAATAAAATCACCAAACATTGAGAATTTTTTCCAATGTCGTGATACCAAATTCATTGTAACTTGTCATCTATTCAAGGAAAGTTGACATTCGTTTAATTGTACCTTTATTGTTGCATGTAGCTAAGAAAAATTATTTTTTAAATCTTTTATCATAAGATTATCAACTTTTAAAAAGTCAAAAGTATCAAATTGTGGATGATAACCTTAATTGGCAAAAAAATATGTTTTTTGACTAGAAGCATATACTAAATTATTGTATACAAACTTTATTAATGGTAAAAGAGTTGTTCAATCAACTTAATAATTATTGATGGTACATTTCAAATATTACTCCAAAACTTGATTCATCTATTCTATTTGTCTATTAATTTTATAATAAAAAACTAAAAAGAGCTTTATATCCATCTTTAATATCTTGAAAAGGATTTTTCAAAATCTTGATATAAATTGAGTCCTTCTATCTAATATAATATCCTTGGACAATCCATGATAGCCATAGATATTATCAAGAAAAAGCTTAACTATTTCTTTACATGTGATAGATTTTGTATATGGTATAAAATGTGCCATCTTGGTAAAATGATCTATTATCACAAATATAGAATCATATGAATTTAAGATTAAAAGATCCATGATAAAATCCATAGAAACAAAAGGCCATGGTTGTTCAAGCATAGGTAACAGTTGAAAAAGTCTATAAAGTCAATGACAAGGAGTTTTAGACCTTGAAAAAATATCACATGTTTGTACAAAGTCTTTGACTATCTTTCAAATTTGAAGCCACCAAAAATCATTAGATATTAGCTTTATAATCTTGTTATATCCAAAATATCTGGCTACTAGAAAATTATGATAAACTTAAAAAATACGTAATTATACTTTAATTTTTAGAATATATAATTGTCCCTTGAAGTAGAATAGATTATTTTTTAATTCAAACTTAGAAGTATCATAAGACTTAAAAAAATTATTTTTGATATTATAAATAAGATGATCAGAAGATATAATTGATTGAATTTGCTTAATAAAGATTGAATTAAAATTCAATATTGATTTTATTACTCAAAGATGAAATGCTCTAGCTTTAAGAAAATTATTCTTTATTGATGAAAAGTTGAATTTCTTTCTTTTGGTGCAAGATAAGAACGTCTAAAAAATGCATCTCATAAACTTTCTTGTTTTTCAAGTCTATAGATGACCTTGAAATCAAATCATGATAAAAACATATTCAAACAAGCTTGGCGACAATTCAAAACACATACCAATATGAAGTACTTGAGGTTCTTGTGATTCATATATATAATAACTAGACTAGAAGTGTCTTCTACATAATGACACCATTCTTGAAATGAATTTATAATTATAAGAAGTTCTTTGTTGTTGATCTTGTAATTAATCTTAGCTACTGAATTTTTTTTGGAATACAAAGCAATTAGGTGGAGTTTATTATCTACTCCTATTTGTGATAAAACAACATTTATAGAAAAATCTGATGTATTTGTCTTTATAAAAAATGACTTAGAAAAATTAATGAAATCCAAAATTGGTGCAAAAATATATGTTTTTTTTAAAGCTTCAAAAGATGTCTCTACTTCTTTGCTCCATTCAAGTTTGCATTTACATATCAAACATGTAAAAAGAGCCATAATTTGAAAAAAGTTCTTAATAAAGATTCCATAATAATTAGCAAATCCTAAAAAAATATTATACATCTCTAATTATTTTTGGGACCTTCTAATCCATGATAGTCTAGATCTTCTTAGGATCTATTATTAATCTTTGATTAGAAATGATATATCCTAAGAAATCAACTTGAGTAGTGTGAAATACATACTTTTTTATCTTTGCATATAATCTTGCATGTCTAAGTTTTTGTAATATACAAAAAATATAAAGTTCATGTTTTTTTATGTTCTTAGAATAGAATGTTGTTTGAATAATAGACAACAAAATTATCAAGAAATGGAAAAAAGATATCATTCATAAAATATTGGAAAGCAGCTAGTACATTTATGAGTTTAAAGGCATGACATTATATTCAAAATATACAATCATAGAATCAATGCTCTAGAAGAATATTTACATTCTTTTTTTCAAAAATGTCCCAAAAATCTTTTTATTAGCTAGGAATACCACTTGACAACTTTCTACCATCAAAAATAGGTGTCACATATATAGCAAAAGATAGCCCTTCTTTTGTGGCATGCATTAAAGCTCTTGCATCTACTAGTAAGAATTTTGATGTATTAGGCTTATCTATTTTTACTTCACTATTGAGATTTTGGATTAAACTACAAAAAAAATTAAAATTATAAAAAATCCAATATATTTGAAGGTTATATTTTTTTAACCATGATAATTCTAAAATAATTGGATTAAAGAGAGATCTTATTACATTAAATATTACTATACTATTATAATCTTTAATTGCTACATTTAAAGAAATAATCATATGAATAATGTCTTGAAAAGGCAACAAATGACTATCTATAACTTCTATATGTATAGATTTAGTTTTCTTGATTAAAGTTATTTCTTGTTTATTAACAAAGTCTTTGTCTATAAAATAGGTTGACGCTCCTAAATCTAATAATGTAAAGACTTTATAATTTTTAGGTCCTAAATACACATTTATTATAAAACAAGATGAGAGATAGGACCTTTATTAGATATTGCATATGATTCCAACTGCATGGTCCTTATTGTAAGTAGAAAAACTTATTTTTTGATACATTATCTTTTTTAGCAATCATGCTCCTTATTTTGTAATTGTATTGCTTCTTTAGATAATATTGAGCAGTATGCTTAGCTTCTCCACAATATAAGTACAAACTCTTTGAACAACATCGAGTCTTTTTTTGCTTAGTAAGAAATTTAAAACATATTGTATCAATTTACATTAGTTTTGTCCTTGATAAATAAGTATTTAAAAACTTGAGACCTATAATCATTACTTGGTTTGTTCTTCTCTAGCTATATTTTTATTCTTGATACCTTTCAAAAAACTAATTATTGCATGCAATGGCTTGAACAATAAATTATTTCAAAGATTTTGCTTTTAGTATTGTCAATAACAAATCTTTAACGTTATCCTTCAATCTATATCAAAATTGATTGATAAGGATTTTTTCATTCCAATCTACATTACAAATAAGGTTTTAGAATTCAATAACATATATGGTAGTTGATTGTGATCCTTGTCATAAAAATAAGAGTTTGGTCTCTCATACTTTTTCTTTATTAATATCTCTTAATGTAACCAAAATCACTTTTAGGAATGAATTCAAATCATAAAGGACTCATGAATCTTTCTATATTGATAGTATAAACAAAAAACATATATACTTTTAGATAGAAGTACGCCTATGAATCCAACTTGAATAAATCCATGGGGGTATTGAAAGGGATGTAACTTTAAATAGAACTTGACTTATTGCAAAAATCCTCAAAATTTTGATCTTATTCTATCAAACTGATTAGGCATAATAATCCATGTCCTTGTCATACTTATAGAAGTAAAACTTCCTAGATTTGGTTGTGACATTGATCTACTTACTTCCTTAAATTGCATAACTTTTTGCCATAGATTTTGAACTTCTTCCATAAACATAGGATTAGTATTTCTATGGTTGGCATTGAAGATGCATGAAATTTCTACTCTAAGAGTATTCATAAGTTCGTCAAGATCTCCAATAGTTGTAAATATAATCTCACTTCTATCAAGTATAGCATCTATGATTTTTCCTTTAATTTTAAATAACTTAACAAATTTGCAAGTCAAATTAAAGAAGAGTAATTTGCAACCTCTAATATCAAATGAAATTTTCCATAAAGAAAGATAATTTTTTCTCTTCAAGAAAAAATATTAGTATTAAAAAACTAAATAATTTTTTTAAAGATAGATAATCTACATCCTTCAAAATATAATAATAAAAGTGAAATAATTCACTCACTTTTAAAACAAGACAAGAATAATAAGTTAACACTCTTGTAAAATTATAAAAGATATGAATTTCAAAGAATTAAAATCGCATATATCCTTATGTCACTCAAAAAGATTAAGAAATTACTCAAAAATAATAATATATTAAACTAGAATAGCTATTGTCAAAGGAAAGAAACCTAGAAAGTCTTGAGATAAGATTAAGGACTAAAAAAGCATTGACAAGAGTAAAAAAGACTTCACTCTTGCCTCCATATATACTCTTAATTAAGAATTATATAGCAATGTCTTATAGGACCTCTTAAACATATTGACTTTGTAAGATATGTATCTTAACTTGTAAGAAAATTTTTCTGTATGTGTACTATATAATTAACTTATTCTATAAGCTACCAATATATGGTTAACTTATTGACTAAGTTTCTAAACTATCAATCAACTACAAATACATATAAAGTCAAAGTAGCATCTATGAAGCTATTAAAAAGTTACTTAAAAAAATATTATGAAATAAATCTACTCTTATTTATTTTTATTAATCATATAAATAATTATTACGATAAATATATATGTCTTTGACAAGTGGTTGTAAAAGTCTATATGTATGATGTTAAGAATTCTTGAATCTTAAACAAATGTTATACAAGAAAATAATGTCCTTGATCTTCCATACCTGAGGCTATTAGCAATCTTAAGATTTAAGCTCCAATATTTTGTTAAATCCAAAATGTCTTGCAATTGGAAAATCATGACAAGATTGAAAGACATGAAGTCACATTAGTCTTTTTAGAATATATAAACAAGCTTCAAAATATAAAAGATCTTTCACAATCTTAAACTTTTTGTAATCAAGGTATTGCTTGATATTATGAACTAATGATTTCTTACTTAAAACTCCATGAATTTATTCAAGAAAATTTGATTCAACAAGTATAACTATAAAAGTAGTACAAAGAAAAAATTATTCTAGCTTTAAAAAATTGGTATATTAATGATCAAATGTTGCTTATCTAGCCTTTGGAATAAGACGTAATCTCTTTGATAAAGCATTTGATAGTCCTTACTCCTTTGCTAATTGATATATAATCATAAAATCAAAATGAAACAATAAAATATTCTAATGGCTTAAAACTTAGTGGTGATTTAAAATTTGAATTCATATGAAATATTTTAATTTTTTATAATTTGTATATACATTCACAAGATTTACAGTACCTTCTAATAAATGATGCCATTTTTAGAAAGAATTTATAATTACAAGAGGCTCTTTATTGTAAATATTATAATTAATCTTTACAATTGAAAACTTTTCAGAATACAATCCAACTAAATAGAACTTTCAATCCTTTTCTATTTGTGATAATATAACTTTTAATGCAAAGTCAAAAGCATCAGTCTCAAAATATAAGGCCTTTATAAAATCTAAATGCATTAAGATTGGTATCACAAACATATAACTGAAGAAAGTTTGAGAAGGTTCTAGGAGGTCCTAGAAGATTCTAATAGATTCTAAAAAAATTCTAAAAGATCATAGGAGACCTTAGAAGGTTCTAGGAGGCTTTAGATGATTTAGGAAGTTACCAAAGAAGGATCTTAGGCTTGTTTTGTTTCCAAGCATCATAGAAATTTCTCAAGAAGCTTCCTAGGACCTAGTATATATAGGAGTCGAGGCTGAGGGGATCCTCAGTCTTGACAACTTACTTCTTGTGGTCTAACCAGGACCTTCTTGCCTTCTATCTAGTTATTATTTTAATGCCAAGCTAACTCCATTTCTTTGTCTTGAATCCTTATCTTATATTTGGCCACTAATAGTTTGTTGAGATTTCTATAAAATAATATTAGAAGCTTGGTCTTTCTTGACAGAGAGTAGATTATCCTTCTTCTTGGAATTACTATAGCATTCTAGAGGTTGTAGAATACTCTTTTTTAGACTAATATTTTTCATTTCTTAATATTTCTTTGATTTTTTTTAATACTATAGATTAAGGTTTTTTTTCTTTTGAATACATATATTTTTCTAATTTTCTATAATAGAAGGTGGAAAAGTCAATATAACAAATTCTAAAGAAATCAAGTTAGATTCTATTATTAATGCTCTTAAAGCATTGAGAATCATGACAAAGACTTTGTCAATGCAGAATAAAGGATTATATATGACCATACATAATCGTCAAGGAGTCGGAGTGCCTCAACTACCACATCAAATGGCAATAGAGATTCCAAATTCTCAAACAACTATGTCTGCTTCAACAAACATGGAAAGTGCATCCACTCAAGGTAATGATTTGACAACAATAACAACAAAAGAACCAAGGATTAGCCTTCTAAAAATATTTGATGGCATCTGCTCAAAATTTTGTAGCTTTATAAATCAAGTACGACTAATCACCTTGCTTCAACTTCAATAATATTCTATTGAAGCATCTCATGTTGGTATAGTTGGAAGCTTACTCTCAGGTCAAGCTTTATCTTAGTTCGTTCCATTATATGAAAAGTATTTCTCTATATTGCACAATTTTGAAGTATTTTTGTCAGCATTTACGAAAGCATTTGGTGAGCATAATAAGATTCATTCTTCAATAACTAAAATTTGAAGCCTTTGATAAGGAACGCATTCTGTATCAATATATGCCTCAGATTTTTAACAATTAGAATGTGATATAAATTGGGAAGAAGATACATTGATGAATCAATTTCATTAGAGATTAAGAGACAATGTCAAGGACTTATTGTTATCTATGTCAAATCCTCAAATACTCAATGAAGCCATTAGTCAAGCTATGAAGTATGATAACCATTTATTTCAATGATAATAAGATAAACGTTCTTCAATTATGCCACATATACACACTAATTATTTTGTAGCTTCTTTACCGTCGAATTCTAATGAGCATTTGGAATCAAAAGATATGTAGATTGATGTAGTTTGCTTGAAACCTCTTTTTGAGTAAGAAAAAAAGCATTAAAGTAAACTTGGTCCATGCTTATATTGTAAAAAATTTGACCACAAGGTTTATAATTGTTTAGCAAAATACTAACATACATATCAAGTGAAGAGTGCGGCTACATCATCAAAAGTGTTGCAGGAAAATGAGGGTGTCTAGCCATAGTAAGAACTGTGCGACTAAATTCTTTACTATCACAAATCAAAAAAGATCCTATACTCTATGCTAATCCTTCTTGTTGTTTTATTATACTTGTACAGTTAGGAGTCACAAAACTAAAGTGTCATGTTATTTGACTCGAGAGCCTCTGCATGTTTTATTGATGAAGAATTCTCTAAATCACACAAAATATGTATGGTCAAAAAATCCAAAGCTGTATATGTAGAAGTAATAGATAGTCGATCTTTATCCTCTAGAGATATCACTCATGAAATAATTCCATTAGAAATAATCTTTGACAACTATAGCAGCCAAGTAGTATTCAATGTCATTAGATCACCATCAAGTTCGATCATTTTAGGATTCTCATGACTTGAAAAATATAATCCATAGATAAATTGGATATCTTGAAAGTTAGAGTTTCTTCTAATAGATTATAGAACCTCTAGATCTATGAAAAAACTTCTAATAATTGATAAGCCAAAACTTAAATAATATTTATTTATTAAAGCTAGAGTATTTGTGAGGGTAGTCAAACAGGGCATTACATTTGTTATCTATGCAAATCCACAATCGAAACCTATAGTTACTACAACAACAATTCCCGAGGCATATAAGAATTTTTCAGATGTATTTGAAAAAAAAAATGTGGACATCTTTCTAAAGCATTATCCTTACGATTGTATGATTGATCTTTGAAAATGTACTCAATCACTATTTGGACCCATCTACAATTTAACCCAAAATGAGCTTGTAAATTTAAAAGAGTACATTGAGAAAAAACTGACTAAGAATTTTATTTAACATTCCAAGTTACCAGCTAGTGCTCCAATATTATTTGTGAAGAAGAAAGATGGTTCAATAAACCCTAATCACGATAAAAAATCAATATCCATTGCTATTGATATCCAGACTTTTTGATCAACTTAGCCAAGAAAAGATCTTTACAAAGTTTGATCTACAAGGTGCATATAACTTGGTACGCATTAAGGATGGAGATGAATGAAAGATAGTATTTCACACAAAGTATGGACATTTTGAATACAATATCATGCCTTTTGGACTTACCAATGTACCAGCCATATTCCAACACTTAATGAATGACATATTTTGTATGTATCTCCATGGCTTTGTTATGATCTATTTAGATGATATTCTAATCTTTTCAAAGAATCTACAAGACCACGAAAAACATATCTACCTTGTATTGGAAAAACTACGAAGTACTAGGCTATATATAAAACTAGAGAAGTGTATATTTCATACACCTTAAGTCGAATTTGTTGGATATATTATTTCCAACAAAGGCCTTTTTATGAATCCAAAGAAGGTACAAAAAATCATCGATTGGATAAAGCCAAAAACTATATGCAATTTCCAATGCTTTCTTGGATTTACAAACTTCTATAGGATTTTTATTAAGAATTATTTCAAGATTGCTGCTCCACTTATGTAGTTGACATGCAATGACAAGCTAAACTAGGACCTCAAAGTAGAGAAAGCTTTTCAAAACTTAAAAGATGTTTTCACAATAATTCTAATTTAGATATATCTAGATTTCAATAATTCCTATTAAATGGAGATTGGTGCCTAAGACTTTGCATTGAGAGCAATCTTATCACAATATGGAAAAGATGGCAAACTTCATCTAATTATATTCCACTCTAGAAAATTTTCAATGGCAAAAATCAACTACAAAATCCATGATAAAGAGTTGCTTGCCATGATAGATTCTTTCCAAGAATGGTACCACTTTTTTAAAGACACCTCTCATTAGATGATTGTATATATAGATGACAAGAATCTTAAATATTTCATGTCAGTTCAAGTCTTGAATCATCACCAAGCATGTTGAAATATAACTTTATTATGATTTGACTTTTGCATCACATATTGACTCATAAGCTAACAAGGGTTAACAGATATATTATCAAGACATTCCTATCTTCAACCAAAAGTAAGTGAAGCAACATATGATCAACAATAGGCAACCTTATTAAAGCCTAAGCAATTTCATCTTTGAGCAACCAATATATCAATACTTGTAGATTTATCATTTTCTGATCAAGTTTGTAAAGCCTCAAATATAGACCCCCTTATTTTTAATATCAAGCGTCTTACCAACAACTTTCCTGAAAAGTCTTTTAAATTTAAGTATGAAGACAACATCTTGTTCTTTGAAGAATTTTTGTTCATTCTTGATGGACCAATTCACTTATGTGTTCTTCAAGCATGCCATGATTTCTTTATAGCTAGATATTTTGGATTCAACAAGACCTTGGAACTTCTGTGTAGAGACTTCTGAAGGCCTAAAATATGGAAGGACATTAAAAAATTCGTACTATCATGTGATACTTATTCAAGGTCAAAGAACCCTTGATATCGGCTATATAGACTTTTTCAACCTCTTTCTATTCCAAAATAATTATAATCATCTATCTTCATGGATTTCATTACAAATCTTCTACCATCAAATTCATTAAATACTATTTTCAAAGTTTTTGAATAATTGACTAAGATAGCATATTTTATTCCTTACAAGAAGTCAATTACTAGTGAAGAGATGGCAAGACTCATTATTGACAATATCTATCATTGCCACGGATTGCCAAATGATATTGTGTCAGATCTTGAGCCACAATTTGTATCATGGTTTTGAAAGGTACTCTTCAAGATTCTTAAAGTTGACATTAACCTTTCTTCTACCTTTTATCTTCAAACTGATGGTCAAACAAAATGGATCAACCAAACTCTTGAGCAATATTTGAGGTACACCATCAACTATTAACAAGACGACTAGACTTCCTATTTGTTATTGGTGGAGTTTGTATATAACAATATAATCCATGCATCTATGCAACGAACATCATTCTACTCAAACTACAATCATCATCCAAAGTTGGATATGCTAGAGCCTTCAAAGTTGATAAATCCAGAAGCAGAGGAGTTTATTACAAAGATGGCTGAATTTCAAGCAATCATGAAGACTCACCTAGAAAAGGCTCTACAACGTTATAAGCTATTAGTGGATGAATGAAACAAGAAATATCCTCCATTCCAAGTTGGTGACAAAATGTGGCTTCTTTGGCACAATATAAAAACCAACAAACCATATGATAAGTTGGACTACTAAAAAGACAACTAGAACCTCCTATGGTTGAAATCAATGATCATGTTAAATTTGAGGTAGAAGAGGTATTAGATTCAAGGATAAGACATAGAAGGCTTGAATATCTTATCTATTGGTGTGGCTATGATATCAACAATTGTATATAAAAACCAGCTAATAATCTTGTAAATGTACAAATAAAGATTTAAAAGTTCTATCAACAACATCCATCTAGACTAAAAGCAGCAAAATGAAGAACAGTAGCTTAGTAAGATGGCTTCACCATGAAGATTCTTAGTTCTTGACCTCATAAAGAAGGGAAAGAGACAACTTTTCAAATATTTAAACAATATAAGTCAATAATTTGAGTTCTTAACCATAGCTTATTTATATTCTTTTGATCTTGTCTACTTTATATGATATTGATAGTCAAAAGATAGACACCTTGTTGATCATACCATCTCAACCAAATAGCTTGTAGAGACAACTCCAAGATGAAGAGTCTCTTTAACCATGAAGACGTTAAAAGTTATCTAATAATAGGTCACTGATAATTGTATTTGAGGTAGAACTTACTTATAAAAGATATCCAAAAGGAATGTTTGTAGGATACTTTCATGATAAAGATATCAAAGTTCATCATTGGTCACAAATAGAAGGCTTGAGGTACTATTGATGGCTACATGGTCCTATAAACCATTTGCCTTGCAAAAAATAATTGGAATATATAATGGACACTATGCAATAGATCTTCAATTGCTTGTGCATATACTGACTTATAACAAGAAGTTGAAGAAGACATGATGTCATGAACATACAAGTGAAGAAGATTTGGGAAGGTTCTAGGAGATCCTAGAAGCTTCTAGAAGGTTCTAATAGGTTCTAAAAAGATTCCAAAAGATTTTAGTAGATTCTAAAAAAGTTCTAGAAGATCATAGGAGATCCTAAAAGGTTCTAAGTGGCTTTAGATGATTTAGGAAGTTGCCAAAGAAGGATCTTAGACTTGCTTTGTTTCCAAGCCTCATAAAAAAATTTCAAGAAGTTTCCTAGGATCTAATATATATATAAGTTAAAGCTAAAGGGATCCTCAGTGTGGACAATTTACTTCTTGTGGTCTAATCAGGATCTACTTCCCTTGTATTCAGTTATTGTTCTAATGTCGAACTAACTCCATTTCTTTGTCTTGAATCCTTGTCTTGTATATGGTTCCTAACAATTAAAGTTGTAATGAAAGCTATCTTCAAATCTTGAAAAGCCCTTTGTACTTGAGGTCTTCATTCCAATTTATTTTTGGATGTCATCTGAGTGAGAGGAGTACTAACTTGGAAATAATTTTTAATAAATATCTAATAGAAATTAGTAAATTTAAGAAAATATTGTACATCCCATAATGTCTTTAAAATTTTCTACTTTTTTATAGCTTAAACTTTCATTAGGTCCATCAACAGGCCTTCATTGGATATAATATATCCAAAATAAATTACTTTTGACTAATAAAATATACATTTTTCTAATTTGGCATATAATTATACATCTTTTAACTTTTACAAGACTAATCTCACATATTCTTCATATTCTTAAAAAATATTGGAATAGCTTAAGATATCATTAACATAGCAAATGACAAACTTATCTACAAATTCTGAAAAAACATCATTCATTAAATATTAGAATATAGTTGGAATATTTGTCAATCCAAAGGACATAACATATATTCAAAATGTTTGTATTTTATCCAAAATATTATTTTCTATTCTTATCCTTCTTTAATTTGTACCAAAATATACGCTCCATATAGATCTATTCTAGTATAGAATTTGGCTTAACTAAGTTACTTCAATAGCCTTGATATCAATGGTAATGGATAACAATTCTTTACTATTATTCTGTTGAGGCCGCAATAATCAATACACATTTATAAAGATTCATCTCTTTTCTTCACAAAAAGTATTGGTGCACTTATTGGCATAATCATACAATCAATATTTTGGCAATATATCAATATTCTTCTTTTTGAAGACATCTTCAAATTCCTTATCCTACTCTAAGATAGCTATTAGTGAGCTTATTTTTTCACAAGCTAAAGCTATATAAATAAAAAAATGACATTTCCTTCTTAGTTGTCTTCATTAAAGCCCTTGCTTTAAGAAATAAAGCCTTTGTTATTGACTTCTTAATAGGTTTTATCCAAAGGGATTTTATAAAAAATTCAACCTTATGAAACCTTGAATTTATAGATGGATTATATTTTTTTAATCACAAAAGTCTTAGAATAATAGAATTGGATAGGGTTCTAATAAAATTTAATATTATTTTGTTACTATGGCCCTTAAATGATATTTCTAGTAGTATGGTCTCATGAATAATATTACTTAAAAATAAAGATCAATCATTTATTACTTCTACATGTATTGGTTTTGACTTCTATATTAAAGCAATTTAATGAAGTTTAAAAAACTCTTCATCTAAAAAGCAAGTAAATGCTCTTAAATCTAATAATGCATTTGTTTGAAGTTTTGGTGGGCCAAAAAATAAAGGTATAATAAAACAACTAGCAAGTTGGGCACAGAAAGAGGGACCTTGATGAATTTAAGGAGTTAAAATGTTTAGCTGTATAGTCTTTATTGTTGCTAGGCTTATTAGTTTTCTTGAATAATTACACTCTTAATCTTCATTATAAGTTGTTTCTTTTGACAATTCCAAGATTTGTGGCCTTCTTCACTAGAATATAAGCATAGATCTTGTTCAAATTGGCACTTCTTTTTATTTTCTATAAGAAATTTAAACCATATTTCATCAATTTAGATATCTTCAACTCAAAAATATAGAAATAATATATTTATTAAAGCAGCAGAGTATAAATTTTTAATTCATTGTTTTGTCAAAGTCCATAAGCATTGATCTTGATAGCATTGAAACAATCAATTATTGTACTTCACAACTTGGTTGATAGCTTCATTGATTATTTGAAGATCAAGTAATGATAAGAATAGTTCTTTCACATCAATCCTTAGTTTTTAATAGAATTTGCTCATAAGAGCTTATGCATTCCAATTAATGTGATAAGCCAATTGCCTAAAATCAGATATATAAAGTGATATAAAGCATGATCCTTGGCATAATGAGTGAATCTTTGTTGTTGCTCATTGAGTTTTGTCATATTCTTCACATGCCTCCTCAAATGCTTCTAAAAAAGCTTCAAAGTTGCTCAAGATTGGAAATTTTTTCTCAAGTAAAGAAGCAAATAAAAATAAGGTTTGTCTTATAAGCAAGGTTCCAACTAAATCAACTTGTGACTCCTTTGTTAGATAGCGCTCAGATTATAGAAAAGTTATTAATCAAATTTGGTTAACAAATCCTCAAAACTTAGAGTATGTATCATAAAAATTTTCTAGAAGATTAATCCAAGACTCCTTTTGTTATTGAATAGGTGAATTTTTTTATATAAATATAGGTGCCACCTCCTCTTTGGATATAAAAGCTTAAGAAAGTGATTGCATCACAAGCTGAATTATTCCAAGTCTAGTATCACCATGAAATCTTCAAAAAAATCCTTCAATTTCAAGACTTTTATAAGAAAAGTATTCATCGTATTCATAATAGAATCTAACTTGGACTCGAGATTCAACCATATTAACACCTTCACCTCCAGCCATCTTAAAAGAAAAAAAATACAATTTCTAAACAATATTAGTTTAAAGAAGGATACTTCACAACCATTAAAGCGCTAAAATGCCTTCAAGAAGAGGGATAATCTTCTCTCTAACAAGAACTTGATTAAACCAAATGAATACAAGATCAACACTAAAAGAAGTGAGTTAGAACTCTAAGAGATGTATTATCAAGACTAAAGATCCTCTTAGCCTCAACTTTAATATTTACTAGGTATTAGGAAGCTTCTCGAGAAGTTTTCATGTTGCTTGAAGATGAAGCAACATTAGGAAGCTTCTCAAATAACTTCTTTAATTCTCTTGGAAATTTTTAGAATTTACAAAAATATTCTAAGAACCTTTTAGAATATTATAAGAATCTTTTAGAACCTTTTAGAACTTAATAGAATATTCTAAAAATATTTCCAAAAACCTCTTGTTGAATGTCCATAATATTAATATAATTTAATTAAGTGTTATGATTTATTTATAATATATTTTCTAAATAATATATTTTAATTTAAAATTTATGAAAAAAAATTAAAGATAACTATAGTGATTGATAATTGTTTCGGATAATTATAGTGATTAATAAATTTTATATTACATTTTTATTTTCTTAAATTTTAAAAAATAATATACATCATAATCCAAATTAATATTAAAAAATGCATATATTATATAAGTTTTATGCTTTAAATTTGAAACCCGTTTATTTTGAAACAACAACAACAACAACAAAAAAAAAAAAAAAAAAAAAAAAAAATCTATACTTGAATGTTTCATTACCAGTGATATCAGATCAGATCTACATCAATTGTGACCACAATTTCCAACTCTAGAATTCCACTTGAGAGGAAAACCTTACAATAGTGTTTCTACTTTTTCACAGAACTTAGGGTACAGGGGCCTTGTAATGGCAAGGTTTCGTATCCTGAATTAAATGTATAAATAATTGAATAAGAAAAAGACCAGTAAATGCAGAACAAGTTGCACTCTAGTGTATTACACTTTAGTGAACAACCCAATTTGTCAGGCCCCTTCTTATCCAGTCAGAAGAATCCACACTTGTGGGCCATTTTGAACGTGGAAGTTGTGTGCATTGTGGTGCATGACATTCCTGCCAGTGCCTGAATTCTCTCTGTTTTGTTTGGTGTTAAAACATTCCTCGGTTGATGTTGTAGAATACAGTAGCACTTCCAGTATTAGACTGCTCTGGCAGTGCTTGTAAATGTAATGTTCATCTGAGGAATGGTTGGGTGATTACACAACCGGGAGGGATGTGGGTGTGTTTGTGGAAGCCGGTTATATCATGCTTTGTAGCTTGCAATTTATTGATGAGGTTTGGTGTGTAACAATTGAAGATGACAGTCTCTGAGATTGTGCAACGCGCATCGCATGATACTTCCTTGCGAGTACAAAAATTGCAGCACTTATGGTATAATAACTCACACATGAAGGCGACACTTAACCCTTAACAGTGTTCGAGCATTTTGCTTGTGATCTGTCAAAATCCATGAATCCTAATTGCATTCATATCACGATAGAAATCGCATTCGAAATTTCGCTACTTCCTTTAGATTGGAAAGTATATGCCCTCTACCAAATCGAGTGGATTCTATCAAAATCGAACCTGTACCTTTCCTTTCTAGAAATCCAGGGGGGGAAAATCATAGAAATCATATATTTTGATATTGTTTCCGGCAATACCATTAAAAGCGACATCATAACCTACAGTTTTGGTTCCATCATCAGCGCACAGTAACAATGTGTGCGCAACGTGACTGAATGTTACTTTCAGCGCAAAACCCAACCTGAATGACAATAGCATTACAGGTTGCCGCACCACTTTTTCCAAAACCAAAAGTCAGCAACGAATTCACCAACCGACTACATAGAATGGACCCACTTACTGTTGTGCAAGAAAGCCATCGCTGCACCACATTGAAGCGGTACTTTTGATAGGAAGTGAAAAGAAACTGTAAAGTGTCTCAAGAGCCCAGAAACGAGACACGAGTCTTCATCAGAGCATCAGCCTTCGATTGATACAGGCCAAGGTCGCATTCAAGTAATAAAAGTTGGAAGATGTTCACATAGACTGTCAAATTGTCGACTTCATTCCCATCTGGAATAAGTTCCAAATACAGCAATTGTTTGTAAGCCAAGGTCCTGCATGAATTGACAAGAGACCTAGCAAATGAAATAAACCTTGTGCAGGTCATTAGCAACTCTATTGCCACTGTACACTGAGCAATTCATCACCACAATAGAAAACCTTTTGGGTTCCAGCAGTGAAACAGGAAAATGGAAACAGGGTTGTCATATTCATGACACTATATTGTGATGAATAGGTAGGACCACATTCATACACGACTGACCTAATTACCTTCTATGCAAGATAATTACATAATTCTGTCTGTCCTACTTACAGCGAAAAATCACCGAGCACGTACACCCACTCGACCTGGATAATACTCGTCACATCCAGACCGTCGTGTAATCTTCCACCATGTACTTTGACGCATGCACAATAACAATTCTCCAGCGACAGTGAACTCATCTATCTGCAACCTATAATCCGTAGTCCCTGATCCAACTACCTGCAGTCATCAGCATCCTCATCTGCCTGACACCCCATGCCAGTTGCGGGCACTTCCATAATGGCTCCCCTTCACGAAAGACTCTCGACGGCGACGCAAAGCCCCGATTCAGCAGCCACCAATTGCCTTCATCTACAAGCCATGGCCTCTTCCTCGCTCTCGGCTCCTGCGCCTGTGGCTCCGGGAACCTAAACCTCCACCCAGGTTCTCATTGTTTCCAGACGGGTTTCCGGCCAACCTATTCGCACTGTTCCCTTGCACCGGCTCTCCCCACAAAGTGCTACGTGCCGCACTGTTTCGAGCTGGATGGTACCGACCACGCACTAGAGATGGTAAGCCTCTACTACCAGCTATTGATGACGCTGGACCCAAAACTTGAAACAGCAAAAATACCGTCCACCAGTTTCCATCATCCCCTGGAAAGTCATTGTCGTCACCTCCCTCGTCGTCGCCTTCGCCGTCGCCATCGATCACATAATCTCCCAGCACCGTTGCGCCAGGCATGGTTGACTGTATCGTACTCAACACGTCCCCTAGGTCGCGCTGTCGCTCCAGCTGGATCCAACGATCCTGTCGAGTGCGGTCGATCTCCGACGGCCGGGCTAACGGGTGAGTGCACCGAGCATGCTTCCGCAGCTCTTCGTAAGGCCCGCTGAAGTTGCACGACTCCTGAGCACAGGTCCTCGTCTTCTGATTCAGGTGGGCGCGAGCAGCCTCCACCACCTTCCACCCTTTCACTTTTCCTCTGCAAAGAGGGCACAAAAGCTCGCCTGCATCCGCGTCTTCTCCTGGTACGACACTATTTGTGTTGCCCACATGGCTACTCGCCTCCACGGAAACCTGGCCCGAAGCATCATCTCCAGTATCATTCACTTCTACAGATGCCTCCCGTCTGTAATTGTCACCGCCATTACCTCCCAAACCTCTCACAACACGCTCTGAGGCAGACCCTGAGCCTCTTTCGCCCTCGAAATCATCCACCCTGTTCAACACTGCTCGTTCAGTTCCTGAAACACCTGCTTCTCCCACGCTAGCCAAAGGTAGTGTATCACGGAGTTCGTGAGCCTTCCTATACTGATCCAGGCAATTTGAGTGCCGGTAACTCGTATCACACATATAAGGGCGACAACCCTTACCGTAAGAACTACAGATCAACAAAACAGCATTGTGTGGGTGTTCCATGCATACGGGGCATGTTGCCTCCTCCCATTCTTTCCTCTCTGCTGAATCCTCGCCGTCAGCGGAAGAGGTCTCTTGCGCCACGCTCTGCCCATACCTCGAGTACGGCTTATAACGCAAGCTTTGTGAATCGGACGACAAACGCGACAAGTTGCGAGATTCCTTCGGCATCCTAACATTTATGCAGTTACACGGAAACCAAAAGTCAGCACCTTACCGCACTAGAGATCCACTTCATCACGCATACACCCCGACCTCGCAAACTCACACATATATCACGTCCACATTTTCAAAGAAATACCTGCTCCTCCACATCAGAACCATAACACACACACACACACACACTTCTCCCAACCTTCAAAAATACATAAAGCAGTTGTGGAAGGAACAGACACAAAGATTTTTGATTTTTGATGACAGTATTCTTCCGCGTTCTATCCTCGAGTATGTCACAAAATTCTCCCTAATTTCTATCCGGCAATCAGCAAAGTCGAACTTAAGGCTTCATTCTACGTAGCATCTAACAAGTAGGATACACGTATGTAGCACAGTATTTAGGTCCAGACATTCATGAGGAGGAATAATTCCAGATTTTGAAGACAGATTAGGTATCACACGCAAAAAAAAGGTTTTCGCATAACATCTGCCTCACCAACAACCCTCATACAACTCCACAAAAAAGCAACGTTCAACCACATGCCACAGAGCATGCCTGACGCATCACCTGGTAGATCTCTTGTAACCAGCACGCCGGAATTGGGCTACCCTCGAAATCCGCGTTCTGCGCCGAATGACGAAGAAGAATGAAAATGGAAAGTACTACTGTCCTTCAGATATACCCGTCACACCACTCCAACCAATTCAATTTTCAAGCCTACCAAAATCTCTAAGATTCCTTCTTGCCTTACCGTTTCGTATAGGCTAAGTTCCTTGCGTCTGCCCCCCTTAGCCAAGCAAAGGCTATTCAGCAGCAAACTACACCACACCAAGCGTAAGGAACCAAAGGACAGGAAAGCCGCAAGATGACGGATGTATATATTATAAGGTTTCCAAAAGTGAATTCCCGCGCATTCCTTCGAGAACAACCTCCGGGCGAAGTAAAATTAAGGTCACCCCCACCGCCTTCCGACTTCAGGACGGGGCTCCCAACAGGCGCCCTCCGTGCTGTTGTCAATCTCCGTCTCTTCGCCGTTCCTGTAACACGCACCAACGAAGCTTCGTCCGGACCTGAACAGCAGGGCAAGGACTCCACCAACGCACAAGAGCGCCAGCCCTAGAGGCCACAAAGGAAAAACCAAGAACTGATACGCAGGGTTTCACACAGCTCCACTCACAGCACTCCTCCAACACATCCCCCCGTTGCAGAGAATTTCAAATCTTACAATCGTCCCTCCCGCTGCAATCACCACATCGAACTCGACCTCCTTGCTCCGAGACACCTCTCCCCTTCTCCCTCACACAATTTACCACCTCACAGAACAACTGCACAAAAGACACAGAAGACGAAGAAGGCGAAGAAGACCACGCGGCACGCCCGCCGTCCCGCCCCGAAAAGCAATCTGAGGCCGAGAATTCAACAAGCGTTCAACATAGATAGGGTGTCAATGGAAGGCCAGGTTGGTTGTTCACTGCTTGCCAAACGGTTCGTCGTTCCAAGCAAATCGTCCCCCACCCCCCCCCCCGCCCCCCCAGAGACGCAAATCGCACCCGAACACGAATCGTCCAGCAGAAAAATTCCGCTACGCACGGCCAGGCCGTAAGGAGGAGCACGAGTATCGCATCTCACGCCCCCTTCTCTCTCTCCCTTAGAACTCAGGAGCAGCGTGTGAGAGAGGACGAAGAGGAGGAGAGATCTAGAAGGCTCCAAGCCACACTCCAAGGAGGAGGAGGAGCGAGGAAGAGGGAGAGCGTGCGATGGCAACACCAGCACGTTGTTATGGCATTGAGGACTCCATTCCATTCCCCCTTTGCCTCGCCCCCTCTCATTCTACTACTATTCTATTCTATTCTATTCTAGCTCCTCCTTTAAAGTACTTTTTCTACTGCCATAAAGTAAAAGGAAGGGGACCAGGCAGGGCAGGGCCTCCTCCCTTCGTTTCTCTTGGGGGCGTTTCAAACCATGAACACCCTTTTCACTCTCTTTACTTTTGGGGGTTTGGGTGTGTCAGTGTGTGAGTGTGTAAGTGTGTGTTATTACTATTATTATAATTTTTTTTTTTATTTGTTTTGATGGTATTTGAATGTTGTGCATATGGGGTGAGTAAGGTCATGATTATTTTGATAAATATGTAATTGATATGTTTGCACTTTTTTCAAAACTGTCCTAGTGAATGTTTCTGTGTGTGTTTGTTTGTTTGCTACCTGAACATTTTTGGGTATGAATTGTGATTTTTGGGTTAGTTGAGGTGTATGTTGTTGTGTTGAATTGTAATATATATATTTTTTTAAGGATGAACTTTGTACATCATCTCCTAGATGAAATAAAGTGTGTGCCTCCTCATTACTTCCAATTTGAAATGGACCAACTTTTAACCCACTCACTAAACAAAAGAGAACGGCACTAAGACAATCAAAAAGTTAAAAGAAAAAGGAAACACACATATATATATATAAATATAATTGGAGTATATGCTATTAAAACATGTATTTTATTTTTTAAACCTTTTTGTAAAGATCAAAGTTCCTTCATACAGAGACCATATAAATCCACTAACATGCAGGATGTGAAGCCCATGCACATGACCCTGTGACCGAGGAAAGGCCACCGAGGGACCCCCCCTGTAACCAAACCAGCCCTACTCGCCAGCATGGAAAAGGTCTCCTTCCCCATCCCACTCTGATTAGAAAAATGGATGAATGAACATAATCAGCAATTGTCATCCAGCAGTGACAGACAGTCCCATTTCGGGGGTGGGGGCGACCATCCTCAAAGGCAATCTACTTTTGAGCCACTTTCTTTTTCTTTCTTTTTTTTCTAAATTTTTTTACCTTTTTCCTTTCCTTTAGTTGGGTTGTGTAAAAGTTCCTTCCAAAGTAGAATCTACGTTATTTAGGTTACTAGGGTATAATTATTTTGTTTTCGTTATAGTGGAATTAAGTGTGACTTAGGTACAATGTAAAAAAAAGAAAGAAAAAAGAAGAGGTCTTCTTGTCATTGACAGATTTCTTTTCCTAATCTTAAATTTTATGCAATGAAATGTTATTTTTTGAAATAAAATAAAATAAAACAAAAACCAACTCATTTGCATCTTTTTGCATTGTTCAAAATGGTTGGTATCTTAAAAGTTTAACAAGAATTGGATTTACCAAGGCGTATATTTTTTTTACTTTTTTACTTAAAGTGTGAGGGAAAAAGTTGTTTTTCTCTTACAAGCTAAAATTATTTTCCTCGTTGGCAAAACTTTGTATTAGATAACTAATACATTGTATGTGCATGTAGAAAAACTATTATTATTTAAATTTATATATTTTTCTTGATGTATACAAAATACATGCAATACATCTGCTGCTTTAATTGCAGTTTCGTGCATGGCTAGTGTCAAAATCAAGTCTGAAACTTCATGTTAGTTTTGTACAATGTGTGTAAATGCATGAATAGAACAATACTTTGCATACTCAACATTGTATCTCTGTGGTAATAATACTATGGAGGAAAGAAGATATAAACCTCTAATAATTTGTATATATTTATTTTTCATTATTATTATTATTGAGAAATAATTTTTTTAGAGTTATGATTTAAATCAAATATTGTACATGCTCAATTTAAACATAATTACTTGTGCAAGCACAATTGAAGTTATTTTTCAATCTATTTGTGAAAAATGGAAATACATGTACAAACACCTATATTTTTTTATGTTTTTTTAATATTTTTTGCTCACAATTTACGTGTATTATTATTATTATTATTATTATTTTAAATTAGAATAAACAAAGTATCGGGGGTATTGAAATGAATGTGCGACAACTTTTTCCAGTTTTCAAAAAACAAAAAATTGACAAACTATTTATTGGACTAACATCAGCGCATGGGTGTGCTTTTGACCACACTACAGAGTACATTCAACCCTTTTTTATAAATTTATTTACCAAAATACGAAGACAATTGGGTGTTGAATTCGCAACATCGTTCAGGAAATAGCCATGAATAGAAAAATTGGTCGAAGAAGCTACGCTGTTTACTTAAAGACAAACTAACAAGCACCCACTCTGAATTAGATAACGAATGAAGGACGGAAAGTATACGTGGAGCGATGAAAGTCGTTCGTTCGTCGATTCGTTCTTCCATTCGTTGGTTCGTTGAGTACAAGGATTCGAACGACACAAGTACATAGATGAATGTCCTACGATTAAGGATGAATGTGGATGACTATGTTGGTGGGAGGGAGACGATGAATCGCCGTGACCTTTAACTCTCATTCATCGTCTCACTCTCCTCTTCACAGTTGCTCTCAATTCTTCTGCTTCATGGATTTTCGAAGCTTTTGCGGAAGGAGGATTTGTTCACGGGCGTGAGAGCGAGAGAGTGAGAGAGAGAGAGCAGTGAAGAGGAATTAAGGTTTTGATTGGCGCACTTTGCATGTGTCTGGAGGTGATCTGCAAGGAACGAAACGAGGTCCGGAAACACTTGTTGTGGTAATGTAGTGATGCTTGTGTGTTGATCTCGGTTTGCGGAAGTCATGGCGGATATTGTATCGCCGAGTCTAGATAGCAGTAGACGGCAGAAGTCAGCAACATTGGAGGAGTTTCCGTTGCCTGACTCGCACAGGAAGAGGACACAAGAAGCACAGAGGTCAAGAGCCTGTAGCGATGTTGGCTTCGGGGAGTATCGGGTTGCGATGGTGCAGCAGCCGCTGCAGGGATTCGATTATGTCAGTCCGCTGCGGAGTTTACACATGCCTGCTCGTCCATGTACTTACAAGAGTGATGCCATGGTGCCTGTTACAACGCCTAAGGCTAATCCAGGTCTGCGTTCGCACTTGCATTACAATCTGTATTTTTAGTGATGAGCATTTGTTCAGTATTGCTGCAGGAACAGTGTGTTTTGGTATGCACGTTCATGAGCTCGTCGTGAGTTGTGCTTGAAACCCTAATTTAGGTGATGAACTGATGTATGTTGAATGCTCCACAGGTCATCATCATCAAACAGCTTCCTCAGACCTCGTGTCGCATATACGTCAAAGGTACGGGCAGAAAAGAGAAATAGAACGTGGCCAGACCTCATGGTTGATCCCGGCTCTCGCGTTGATTCACTTGATAGCCTTCATCTTGGTAATGTCACATAACAATTGTGATAGGAAGGGCAGCAATGGTGGTGAGAATGTTTGTATCTTTAACTTTGTGAGGAGGTTTCCATTTCAACCTTTGTCGGAAAACCCTCTGTTAGGGCCATCGGCGATCTCGCTGTTGGATTTCGGCGCTCTTGAATCAGAGCTGGTAGGAAGGGCGGGTGAAGGGTGGCGTATGCTCACGACCTTGTCATTGCATGCTGGGATATTTCACCTGGTAGGAAATCTTGCTGGTTTATTTTATGTTGGCTTGCAACTGGAGAGAGAATTCGGCTTTCTGAAGGTATACTTTCCGATACTTCTGTATGAAGATTTCTGTTTCATATTTCTCTTACCATCTGTTATGGTTTGATCCGAGATTCGTGAGGGCATGCACTGGACTTCTTCTTGCTCTTGACTAAGACCAGTAATCCATGAACGTAATATCAATTATTATATCCGACTTAACAGCGAGTGTTCATTTTTTTTTATCTTTTATTTTTTTATTTTTGGTGAGTGTGGATGTGAGCCCTTGTCAAGACGGGAATTTTACTCAGAGAAAAGGAGGATAAAGCTCTATCGTCTCACTGCTCAACGGCGAGGGTTGCATATTTCATCTCGAACTTCGTGAGTTCAGATGCATTCGAAGTCTATTGCTACAGGTTATGCTGATCTATTATCTGGCGGGTTTTGCTGGGGCTTTAGCCTCAGTACTATTTATGCATGGCCGGGTGTCCGTGGGAGCTTCAGGAGCAACGATGGGCTTGATTGGTGCTAGGCTTGCAGAAGTGGTGATGAACTGGAATGTCTCCAAGCATCGCACTCGTTCAATCGTCTCCACTTCCTTCTTTCTTGTCGGTACTCTTGTGTATGGTCTGTTGCCCCTCATGGACAACTTCATGCATCTCGGAGGATTTCTCACCGGTTCGCTACTTGGTAATGTGTTGCTAATTCGACCACAAGCAGAGTGGGTCAACTATGAGCAGTGCTTTCCTGCTGTTGTATATGACGTGGACGACTTGCCAGCGAGGTCGAAGCACTCTAGGGGCCAAAAGGTTCTATGGATTGTTTCCCTCAACATTCTTGTTGCAGGCTACATTGCAGCTGCTTTTGCACTCTATACAGGTAACCGTTTTCATCTTTTTCCCTGAACGTTGTAGGTCGTAGTTTAAACAGAGTCGTTTGAGATAGATGATTTGATTGGATTCCAGGCAACGAATAAACCATGCTTGGGGACTCTGAGCTTTGTCGAATTGGTGGTGAGGTACGGTTCATGCTTGTTTTTGAAGAATGAATGTCTTGATTCCAACTAGTTGGGGGCTGTCGGATCTTAACTTATAACGTTACCAAAGATCAAGTTCGATTCGATTGGTTTGCAAGTCGATTCAGAACCGTGAAGAGGAGGCATATTATCACTGTGAACAGGGCTTTCCTGCAACCAAACCAAACAAGCACTCTTGGGAAGTCCTGGTGGTCAAGATCGTCTTGCATGGCATAACTTGCTGGAGTTGATGTTTTGATCCCATGCAGCCTTCTTCCCGCAGGGATGGATGCCAGAAGAAGGTGCAGCTGGTGCCATTATATGGCATGTATTCCAACAGATTTATGGAAATGCCATGGCAATCGCAATATTGTATGTGATAATCCTGCTCTATCTAGCCACACACGAATTGATTGCCTAGGGAAGCACTTCAAACTAAAAGTTCATGTTGGAAATGGGACTAGTGATATGCGAGAAAACTTCACAAGCTGCATCAGAAGCTGCATGTGAATCACAGTGACTTTTATATTTGTTGACGATAAAGTGCTTCCATCCGGCTGAAGACTTCCTCCCGAACTGTCATGCAAGTACAGCCTCCCTAATGCGCCATCACATCTGCCAGATTGTTGACCAATCAAAAGGATGAAGGGTTAAGAATCAACAATTCAACACACATGTTGAACTGCAATGCTCCTTTGTCAGGGTTGTACTTTGTGCAAGGAGATATTGGATGGTTACTGGGCATGAATTCTTGGCTGATGTCCTTTGTGGTTACGAGCTGAGAAGAAACTCTCCTTCAGGTTCAAGGCTTGGTTCTTCAAAGTGGCGTGAGTCATATGCATCATTCGCTCATGTAAAAATATTGCACTAGTTCGTAGTTTAACAGGTAACCACATCACTCGTCAATCTGTTACCAGCTCTCAACGGCAACCTGCATGATGCCGTTCACTCCCAGTTGTAACTTCATATGTTCGTGTACGTAATGTAAGGTCTATTTGCATAAAATCCAGTGTGCAAAGGTAACTCACAGAAGTTTCAGATGCAACATTTTCCGAGGTGAAAGGCGAACTTCTTATGGACATGAAGACTCGGAACTGTAGAAGGCCCATACTCTTGGTATGGAAATATTGGTTATTGCTTCCTGCGTAAGTGCATACAGCTCCGGGTCTCTTCGTGCTTAAGCAACTTGTTTCATGCCCTTTCCCGAATCACAATGTCCTGTCACACCTGCACAGGACATGGATCTAATGAGCCATCGTCCCATGCCGACAGTTTACTCTATCTCGATAAGCAACAAGAGGGATCAGTTTCAGGTAGAAGAAGAAGCTCGGCAACAGTTTGTACAAATTGTGGAATTAATGGAAGGATTGCATGGCACCTCACCATCACCAGGACTTATACTTACAATGGTGCTCTCTCTCTCTCTCTCTCTCTCTCTTTCTTTCTTCCGCTATTTCATTGATCATTGCCTTGTTATTAGTTATAAGTTCAAGTGTTATGGGTTCAAAATGAAACAAAAACGGAACTGTAGACTGCACGTCGTTTACATAGACATTATTGTTGTGGGTGTGTTAATATTTTATTTTCATTATTATTGTTATTCTATATATGAATTTAACTAGAGTCGAATGTATGGTTTGTTCTTGCTCTACAGATTGGTTTGATTTTACATGTGCTGTTTTCAGTTGCTTTTAAGATAAGTTATGAATGCTTATTATAAAGTGTTGTGACTATTGCTAACAATGTCTCATGCTTTAGTGATGGTTATTTTTCACAAAATTACACACATAATGTATACATATATAGTGATAGCATTGAATTTAATTGTAATTTTATTGTAAAAAAATGATTTAATATATTTCTTGTCAATTACATTTTAGGTACTTTAGATAGCATTTTTAATGCACTACAATTACATTATTTCATTGTAAGCTTAACACTTGGTGGTATTTTTACTTTAATCAACTGAAAAGTTTAATTCGGTCAATCTTTTTTATTAATCTAAAAATTATGTAAAATTTTGCAGTTTTTAAATTTCAATTTTTACATTTATATAGAAAATATGTGTGTATATATATATATATATATATATACATACACACATATTTTCTAAAAAAATCTTAAATTATACATATAATTTATTAAAAATATTTTGCCTTTAAAATATACATGTTTTTCTATAGGTTAAGAAATACTGCATATTAGTGTGTTTTTTTAGCAAAAAAAAGGAGGTTAAAAGTTTAGTACATATGCAACATATTATTTTTTATGTCACACAATAGATATTATATTTCTGTATACAAGTTTAACACCTATTATAAATTATTGGACTCAAGCAATATCAATATCACATTGGTTTGTTTTTGTGTATTTTTTTTCCTAAGTATAATTCATAATTGTGTAATGCATCTTGTAATTTTTCAAAATAAAATCCTTGATTGTTTTGTTGTTACTTGTCCAATTTTCATTTTAAAGTTCTTACTTATACACGTGCAAAATGACAGTGAAATTCAGTCTTCAATCATCAGTGCTAATAAATCCTCGTCCAACTCTCAGAAATCTGAATGTAAATTAGCATAACTGCACGCCTTAATCATGACTACTTTCTGCTAATTACAAGAAACATTAACATTTGGTTGTCCATTGAGAGTCCATTGGAGTTGCTAGTGACCTGCCAGATAGTGCAATCTGTTGCTAAAACCCACCATTCCAACGCCCTTCATGTTGCACAATCCTTGCAAACGCTTCCATTGTTGCCAGTGACAAACACATAAAAAGCTTCATGCCACTGGCATTCACAAGCCTGAAAATGGGGACCCTCTATCTACTCTTTGAGATGCAGAGTTTCCCTTCCTTTCGGTTTTCATCTCCACTGTTGTACATGAAAATGTGTAGAATCCACGTCAGTTGCATTTTGAGACTAGATCTCACATCTTTCTTTGCTGCTCTGGATCATCATCTAGTTTCAGGATCAAGCAACTCGCTGTAGCTGAACAGGGTCCCACAACAATGCAAGACTATATGTATATGTATATATATATATATATATATATGCACAGTTTCTACACATATATTCAGGCTGCAAGGCTTTTGAAGCCGAGGGTTGTGTTTTTCGAAGGTGTGTTTTTTTCTGTAAGTTTGTACTAGTCTATCATTTGTGCAGGTCGTGAGGATCTGTCCATGGTGGCGTGTACTACTAGTGTGGGTACGAGGCTCTGTTATATCTGTCGAGCAACTATGAGCTCCGTATGATTTCGTCACGTCCTTTTCTTCCGAATTAACGCAAACAAAACAAAACAAAACAAAAATTACACACACAGAAAAAAAGAAAAAAGAAAAAAAGAAAAAAAAAAAGGTATATTCAACTTCATGAGTTTCCAACCTGCAGTGAAAGCTGATGTTCAGAGCTAGCAATGCGAAAGGTCATTGAAGTCCACACTGATTTGCACTTGTCTGGTGTTGGGGACTGTATAAATAAACTGTTTTCTTAATCTAGATGTAGAAGAGCTTTGTGTTGGTTAGTATGTCTAAAGTATGAGTGTCAACCAGGTATTATGAGAGGATGAGCTCAGAAATACCTTTACTACAATTTTTTAATTTTAATTTTTTTCTGTAGAATTGATGAGTGAAATGGAGATTTGTCATGTTGAATGTGAGTGTTGTGAAGTCTATTTTGATGAGTGTTGTGGGTGTTTGAATGAGGTGATTGTTGTGATCACTATGTGCATGGTGTGAACTTCAAATATGACATACTAAAAAACGAAAAAAAAGAAAAAAGAAGCAAACAAAAAAAGCACATAGAAATGCAAAAAAGAGCTCTATCATTATATATATATATATATAAATATATCAATATGGAGATAGATAGAAAGATATGTTAATATTATTCTAATTATGTGCATGGATATGCAAAAGAGATTTATTTGATACGAATGAAATACAAAGTTACAAATCCTAGTGAATCTGTCTGATCAGATAATGAAGACTATCAATTGTTTTTGACTGAGGCACATGAGTTTCTATTTTGTCATTGTTCTTGTCGATTACAAAATCTGGCTGCTAATGATTGCATTTTTGTAGATTCTTCCTATTTATTTTTTCTTTTATTCTATGCAATGTAGACATGATATGAAAAACTTTCTTAACATAAAATTTTTTCTTTAAAAGTGGATAAATTTTTTCTATTTATATGACTTATATTAATTGATATATTTAATTAATTAATATAAAAAATTCATATTTTTAGTTTTTATTTGTAAAATATTTTTTTTAACAATTTATCGCCTGAAAAGACATGTCCTATACATTGGTTGTAACTATATTTTTGAAACTTTATGTATAATTTTTTCTTAAATTGCTATCATAAAGGAATTTTTAATTTTTTTTAAATACTTTTGTAAAAGCTTAGAAGACATTTACTTTAAAACAACAAAAAAACTAATATTTTAAATAGAAATAAATAGCTTGTATAACACATTATTGAATGTTTCAATAATAAAATCTATTCATATAATAAATGATAATTTATTAAAAAAGAAAATTTTATCTTGATTCTTATTTTTTATTTACGGATTTATTCTTAAATCTTCTTTATCTTTAAGAGCTAAAAATTCTCTTAAAGATGAATAAGATTAACAAGATTAAATTTTGAATTATTTGTGAATAGATTCATAATCTTTTAATTTTTTTAACTACATGATGAAACAATTAAAAGCAATAAAATAAAATAAAATAAGAGGACAAAAACTGTTCATTTCAACACAAAAGAAGCCAAAAAAAAAATTCAATAGAAGTTGGAATGAATTCAGTATGGATTAAGATAAATTATTATTACAATTAATGCAAGTCAAGTTGCAACACATCTAACTTTTTGCAATATTATATATAATTTACAATGATAAATATATGCATATAATTTAAAGTAACCAATTTATTTATTTATAAATTAAGTTTCTAAATCAATCTTCTCACATACTCACTCTATGCAAATCAATATTTTATTCTAATTTACCCTTGCCATACCAATAAACATTTTTTTTTAAAATACTAATGTTATATCAGCTCAAAAAATTATTGTATTCATTTTGAATTACAATGAGTTGATTAAATAGTTATTAGATGTTAAAAAATCATTCATTTTCATATAGAAAAAAAACTAAGATCTTATATTATCTTATGTTTGAATTAAAAAATAAACTATCAACTTATGTTGCATCAAATTAAAATTTTATTGTATCATGGTTGATTTTTTTTTATTAAAAGAAAAAAAAAAAAAAAAAAAAAAAAACTATATCTAAATATATTTTCTTCATTGAATTTATTTAAAATCACAATATGTTTTAAGACTAAATACTATTGACTTTAGAAGTTATTACCAAAGATTGAAATGAGATTTAAAGAATTGCAATCTTATTTAGTCTAAAGAGAGCATTTTCAAAACCAAATGGTGATGTTAAATTTATAAAAATCATGGATTTTTTTCAATGTGAGTATTCAAATCCTAATTGATATGAACAAAGTCAACTAACAAAAAAACTATCAATGGATGAAAAACCCCTAACCAAACTAAACTACATATATTTGACGAGATTTGGCACCCAATGCTATATCACGTGACAATCATGAGAAAATGTTAAAAGTTAATACATAAATAATACAATGGATTATGTTTGAAGAATTTGGTTATTTAAGAAATTTAACAATGCCATTTTGTTACAAATAGAATGCATAAACATCACAATAATATAATATTTTTATTTTTATTTTCTTAAAAAATTCGAAATTCAAATAATGCTAATATTTAAAAGATGGGCCCTTACTAAATAATTAATGTAAAATCAGCAAGAATTCAAATGTTAAGACTATAAATATATATATATATATATATATATATAGATATGATAATTATATTTGACATCTTATATGTCACAAGAGTAGCAAATAATATTCATGCTATTAAGACATTCAATATAAGAAATATTTTATAGAAAAAAATTATTTTAACATAATAAGTCGAAAATATATATGTCATGATATTCTATTTTGATCATTTGTGTATATTTCACTTTTACAAAAAAAATATTCAATAAAAAATTAGATTTTTTAAAAAGAGTAGCTTTTAAATCCACAATTTTACAACCTTCATTTAAATAATAATTAATTACATAATCAAAACCATTCAAATCTGAAAATAAATATTCATGTACATACATAAAAAAAGAGATATGTATATATATATATATATATATATATATAAAGATAGTACATATGATATATATTTATATCTTTTATTATTTTTTAAATTTCTTTTCTAGTAATACTACTAAAATAAAATTTAAATTATATTTTTTATAATATAAAAATTAAGATTAAACAAAAAAAACAAATTTTCATATTGTATTATAAAATATCGAATTTTTTGTTTAAAGATATATTTTAATAGAAGACATTCAACTTAAGCAATAAAAATGTATAAAACAATTTTCTATTTGATATGTAGTTTGAAAAAACAAAAATACTCTCTATACATATAATAAAATCCTCCATTTCTATTAATTAAGTATAAGAATATATGAAACTTTATCCAATAATAAATGTTTAGTGAATAATCGAATAAGAATGCTAAATATCCATCTATTGTTGATTGATACATGGATAACACCTATTAAGATAAATTTATCATTAAAAAAATTGGTTGGAACTATGGTATTTGCATTGTTTGTGTGTTCATTGTTGATTTAACAATGTTATTAGATTTTATTTAGTTTTTTGCTACACCAAATATCAAAATATATTTAACCAATTGAATCTTATGGGTAGAAAATTCACAATTCTTGCAATGAAGGGGATCCACCCATACCCAGGCATTGATACTCAAGTGCATCCAAAGACCAACATTATGCCCTAATCCAAGTTATCAATGGACAACACACACCCAATAAAGCCACAATCTCAAGTGCAAGCTTAACATCAAAAACCACCACAATCACAAAAATGTTAATTATCAAACTCAATATTGCCCTTCAAAAATGCCTTTAAAAACCCCACATTACTAAAAAACAACCCTAACTTCATCCATCTATTCTATCTATCCATCCATCCATTCTATCTATCCATCCATCCATTCAATACTCTTCACATAACAAAATTTTCCATCTCATTGTGGCTTTTTCAAAAAGAGGTCTAATGCTTGCTTGCTTGCTCTATGCTCCCTTTCCCTACCTCAAAAAATCCATGTACTTCTTCCCCACCAACTTAATGCATCATAAGGCCAATTAGTGTGGGTGCAAGCCATGTTGGATACCTACAAGGGGGACCACTATCTCTCTTACACACACACATATTTGCTTTTTTGACACATGTCTTTTACTTTATTTTTACCTTTTAAAAAATCTTTATACTACTTTTTACAATCTATGTGTTGCAAAACCAAAATGATGTGTTTTTAAATAGGAGTGAGATACATACACATGATTGATCTTATGTATTTTTTACTGTTTATTTTTATTTATTAAAAAAATTCTTTGAATTTTAATGAGGGCAAGCATTAGCAAGTGATGAGATTAGTGTGTAACTTGAAATGGGCCAAGGACAGATCTCTCTACTAATAATAGACGTGCTCATGAAAACATGTCTTTGTTAATAAGTTATTTTTTGGTATCAGAAGTATGTGTGTTATGAGGTTAAAATGTGGCAGCTACTCTGATAACAACCACCACCTAAATCTTAATAATAATAAAACAAGTCTTGATGATTAATACATATATATATATATATATATATATAAGACTGAATGAACAAACAAACAGATGAATTTTATTAGCAAACAACTTCACAAATAATTTCAAATTGTGTTTTTAACATGAATACTATGTTATAGTATCATGGGTGTGATAATTTATTGTATGACCCCCCAATGCTTTATATCTGTCATAGATTTATTTTTTTACATGCTTTCTATGTAATTTGTTGATGTGGGTGTATCCATGCAATGTATTTTAAACATCAGTATGTATATTTGCAATATATATTCATATATATATATATATATATATATATATAGATATTGCTTAAAAATTTTAAAATGTTATATATAGAATTTGAGTAAAATTCATTATGACAAAAAGTATTTTCATATGGATTATATTTTTTTTGTTGTTTTGTTATCACTTTTTTATTAATATATTCTTGACTTAATATATATGAATATATATATATATATATATATATATAATGTGAATTTTTTACTTCTCAAAGAAACGTGTAAAAATATACAAGAATCATCAGCATACATGAAAACCATTAAAAGCCAACCGTTTTTACATTCATTTAGTATTAATGATTATTTAAAAACCATATTGTAAAAAAAAAAAATACTACATGTTTATTGATAAACACTACATATAGATATACTTAAATACAATAACAATATAAGCCATGTCACAAGACAGTAACAACACAAAAGACCAAATTAGCACTTCACATTAAAACCCAAAACATCATCCAACGTACAAAGACACCCATCACAACACAAAAAAATTCCACATCCCCACTAGACTAGAAAGCCAAAAAGCAAATTTCTATTAAAAAGGTTATTAAATATATAAGAAATAAATAAATAAAACTATAACATACCACAAGGGCTTGGAGTTAGGGTTTTAAAAAACCATTGGGATTAGTTAGTTAGTTCCGAGAGTTAGTCCAACGAAAGCGCGCCGCGAATGGATGAAAACACACCCACATCCACATCCATCCACGGAAAGCGACGAAACCACGTGGTAGCGAGCACTCGGTGGATACACAACAGTACATACATATACCTACATACACGAGGACGAATGCAACTAAACATACGATTCGGTATCGGTGCAACATGATACACAAATGCATTCGAATACCCCAGAACGGCATGGCGCGGGGGCGGGACGGAGGGAGGGGGAGCGAAATTGAGGGCGCCACATTGTCATAAAGTCTGGTCGGATTGATTGCTATTCTGTCTGTCTGCCCTGTCGATCGCTCTATTTCAAAACCCACAAAATCAAACGCTCTCTAGCTCATGACCTAGACCACAATTTGCCACTTGTTGAAGCAGAAGAAGACGACGACGACGACGACGACGACGATGATGCCTGCTTAATGTCGTAGTAGGGTGGAGTGCTGTTGTTGTTGGTGCTGAAGAAGACCCGAAAGAGAGAAAGAGAGGTGCAGCAGGATTTGAGGAGGAGAGTGAAGAGAAGTGAAGAGAAGAAGGTGGCGACACTTGGGGGTGAAGGGGCTCTCGCTTGCTTGGCTTTGCATTGCTTACATGCAGACAGGGCCCAAATTTGGGGAAGCAGCAGCTGTGGTGGTGGGGAAGGGATAATGGAACATGGGTGAGAAGTCGAACGCGACGGTTCTGCACTGCTCCGAGTTGAACTCGTCTGGTTCCACGTCGCAACTTTAAATGCTGCTCGTTTAGAGTTCCTCCTGGCTTCGCCCCTCTTCGTCGGATCCACATTGTTTTGTTAGCTCACGTGGCTCTGTTTCGTCGCTCCCTTGCATCCGCGTGCGACCTTTCCTATTGCAGCAATGCAATTTCCTCTTCCTGCTTTTGCGAGGGCAGCGTTGTAGTATTACCCCCCCTTTTTTTTTCTTTCCAATTCTTTTTTCCCTCTGGGTGCTGTAGGTTGTGAACTGACTGGGATCACCGCGTAGTGGTGTGTCAAGTCTTGTGGGTCTGGTGCGGTTTCCTTAGCGGGCTTTTGAGGTACGGGAGATGTATTTGTGCTTTTGCGGGGTAAGTTGAAGGGTTTTGGCGAGGTTTTGAGGGTTATTCCGCCCCCGAGGTATTTCTTTCGTCATTCCGTGCGCTTGGTTTCGACGGTGTTGCAGAGCCGGGGACTGTTGCTTTGGTTGGAATTTCGGGCTTGTTATTCGATCTAGTTTGTCTTAGTCGTTGAAGCTGCCAGAGTAACTTTCGTAAGGCTTCGCAGCTGGTATGCGTGCTGTATGTTTCCCTCGGGACATGTGCCCATATGCATCTTTTCCCATGGCACTGTGAGGGGCGTCGGAGTGACCTGATTCCCGCCAAGCTGGAGCTCACTTGAATTTCAAATGGGAATATTTTATGAGAAGCGGCAGGGAATGCTCTTTGTTGTTGTTCCTGGTTTTGGCCTTGCACCGTCCAGATGCGCCAGTCTTAACTCCTCTCTGTTGTCCTTTCAGTCTCTTGTAATTATTACTCGTTTGCAACTTCGAAATACGATATTGTCGTTCCGCAGAGTCTGTCCCTCGAAGCGGTCTTGTTGCAATGCCAACGCCGGCAGTACTAAAAATTCACCAGAATGATGCGTTGATTCGTTGATAGCGAACTTCTAAACCGTTAAGCGAACATGTACTCTTGTCTTGCAAGATGGTCGAGCTAGGAATGAAACCAGCAGCATTCGGTCGAATCCACCAATATTAATTTTATGCCAGCATTTTGAACTCTACACCGCAGTGCAACTTTTGGGAGACATCCATTTTTGTGGGGCGCTCGAAGCAATCGGGGATTGAATAGGGTATGTGACTCTTCTGTGGAAGGTCGGAAGTCACGGCTCATGTGGTAACTATGTATCAGCATGATACAAGCAGTGAAAGAATTCCACAGAGTCCTCCGGTTCCTCAAGCACCACCTGAGAATTTGAAATCAACTGGCACAGAAGCGATCGAAGTGAAGGTGGAGCCGACCCTGACGCGGGTAGACTCCATTGAAGGTGGTCCTCGACGAATTACGAGGAAGGAGAAGCTGCAGCAGAAAATTCGACGAGCTGGACAATTTTTGAAAGCCCACACAGACGAGCAATGGTATGGGTTCAAGATTGCAGTAGCAATGGCATTGAGCTCAATACCGGTTCTCGTTAGACCCCTGTACGACTATTTTGGAATAAACAGCGTGTGGCTTATTATCTCAGTAAGTGCTTTCGCCTCATTTACCATTCGCTACAGTGGAATCCGTGCCAATGTACACACGTTTTAGTTCTGCCAGATGAGATCGAATGAATTAATGCCTTTGTTTACTATTTTAAATTTAAATTTAAATTTAATATAAATTGCTAATTTATATTAAATTTGCGGGTATCCAATAAAAGGTCGTACCTCTTGAAGGAAAACATGATTGATTACGGTTTTTTGTAAGCCTTTTTTTTACAGAAGTTTTTGTCTCACTTGTCATCTCACAAACTCCTGTGAGTAAGTAAAGTAGCAGGTGCTTCTCATTGATTAAAATCTCGAAACCTATCGGAGAGGTCGAATATTTGATGCCAGATGCGTCGTAGTTTCTCATCTGCTCTTGTTCCGATGGTTTTTCTGCGATCAGCTGCAACGGCCTTGAATATCGATTACAAGCACCAAGTGCACCTAATTGTTTTTACTGAGCGTAATTGATCAGTATTGAACAAAAGCTTAGATCATGATTTATGTGAAATGCAGGTTATTATTATTTATGAGCCTAAGGTGGGCACTATATTGTCCAAGGGAATTCAACGCCTGATCGGATCTGTGTCCGCAATTTTACTCGCGCTTGCATGTTCTGAAATTGCGGAAGCGTCTGGACGAGCCGAGGTGTATGTGATCCCTGTGTTCTTGTTTATAGGGTCATGGATCATTGGTTTTTTTAGACAGGTACGATTTACATCCGTACCTAAGAATTTCCCTTTATAGATACCATGAGGTTTTCTAGCTGCATTGGATCAGAAATGTGCCATTAGTTATGGCATAGTTATCGTCTCTATCTGCACCTGTAATGCTAGTGTTGATAGAGAACGAACTAGGCCACGGAAAGTTTCAGAATGTGAGGATCTTTGGCATGCTGCCACGATTATTTTTGGGTTCAAAGCCTAACTTCGTCGTTTTTCTCAAGATTATTACTGCGAATCATAGAATCAACAGTAGAAGTCACATTAACCGAAAATTACTTGTGCATGGTCCTATCCATGTCTTGTCTGGATTGACTAAGGGAGCCAACTTACATGTCGTTATGCTAAATCTTGTAAAAATAACTCATATCCATACATAGACTTATATCACAGCACGCGTATTAAACTTTACGTAGGTGTGAAGTTCATTCTTTTTCTTTACGAGAAATATTAAACTGTTGTAAATGATGTGAAAAGTTACACATGCCAATCACGGTGTCAAACAATCCTGTTGCTCTCTGCAGCTGCCAATTGTGAAGGAGAAGTGTGATTATGCTGCACTTGTTGGGCTTATTACTTTTGGGTTGCTGACATTGATTGAGTGAGTGCCTTTTCGACGTCACCTACACTTGTTCTTTACTTCGACGTTTTTATCTTGATGCTCTAAATGTTTTCTCTTGCAGTAGACACAACAGTGGGGCAACCTTTTTGAGTTGGTTTTTGTTGTGTGTAAATTGGACATTTCAGATGAAGTTCGTGTTCAATTTCCAATACATATTTTTTGTCTGTTTTTATTTTTAGATAATTTTTGTAACCTCAAGCAAATGTATCACCTGTGATTTTCGTCTACTTTTGCCGTCAGGTATCGCACACATGAGGGACCAAAGCTCGCGGGCTTTCGAATGTTGCTTATTGTTGTGGGGTTTGCCATTTCAGTTGGGACCAACATAGGTATTAAGCCAAATTTTGCAGGAAAGGAGCTGCATGAGGTGGTTGCTGCACATTTTGACAAAGTAAGTTCACGAGCTGTGTACTTTTCATTGTTATGTTCATCGTGTTTTCCTCACCTCATCCTCCGAATGTAGAATCGCACACTTTTCTCACTGTTTGGATTGCAAAGGCGGTGTACCACTTAAAGATGCGTATAGTGGTGAAATGATCACATCTGGTGGGTAGTGGTGCCAGTGTTCAACATCCCCTTCCGAGGCTAATCTTGGTGATCGATGTGAAAAAAACCCTGGTTTTGCAGATTGCGGTTGCCCTGGACGCATGTGTTCAAGCATATATAGCAGGAAATCGGATGGCAGATCTTGAGAAAATTATAGAGGGATCTGAACCTGAAGATGCTGTGTATGAGGGCTACAAAACCGTTATTCTTGCGAAAGCTAGTGAAGATGCACTGGTTAGTTTCTTTCCGTACTGTCACTGCAAGGACTCACCTATTGCATAATTTATTGGGTGGCGCGCAAGCTTGCATTCCAGCAACCTCTTCCCTTCTTGTATCAGTTCTTTCATCTATCATTTTCATGCTTGTGCATGATACCCCTTCTCGTTGAGACATGAAGCCACATTTCATTCATGTCCCAAGTTATTATTTTTCTACTTTGGTTCCGTAGTGCGTTAATCAGTTAGTGTTTACAATGATGCATAATCAGTTCTGCGCCTATGCAGCATGATTTGGTGGTGTATGAACCGCCTCATGGTCTATTCAGATTGAAGTATCCATGGGGTCTGTACAAAGACATTTCGCAGTATTGCCGGCATTGTATGTACGCAGTGGTAGCCATGGATGGCTGTCTTCGCTCTGAGATTCAATGCCCTGTTCATGTACGTCAACTTCTAGCTCGCCCTATGATTCGCCTCGTTGAAGAAGCCATCAAGGTATGCATATCATTCTATACTTTGACATGTACAGACCGTAGTCGAATTTGGAGCTGGTGATCATGGTGTACAAAGTAGGAAAGGCTGCTACATAATGGTGAAGGACATGTCAGTTAGGATGAAACAGGGCAATTGAACACAAACCTGCAAGTAGAATTAAATCCATTGGCTATCAAGGGCCTTGGTTGCAAGGAGGCACCTTCACTTCGGAAAACATTTGCAGCCCTGAAATATTCTACAATGACCAAACTGAATTCCACCTTGCATCTTCAATTGCTAATTAACGCTCCTACAACTTCTGTTGATCCATCCTCCAGGTATTAGAGGCAATGGGAGAGAGCATAACAGAAATGAAACTGGTGAATCTTCGGCCCTACATGAGTGCTGTAGAAACTGCAGCCCTGGATCTGCAGAAAGAACTGCAGGAGAATGCAATGTTGTTGATAACTCCGACTCCTGAAACGGACAGGTATGCTTTAGATCTTGAAATTGATACTGGCGTTTGCCCCACTGCCAAATGAAGTTTTTCACATATTGATCACAAAACTTTCGATTTTTCCACGGTAGTCATTTTTTGGGCGAACGTCGATTTGTGCCTTGGCGTGTGTATCAATGCTTTGGGAGCATTTGATGCTGTGAATGTCATTCATGCACCGAATTCTGTCGGTTCGGGATTAACCCATCTCGATTAGTCTATCACAGTTGACCGCAGAGATGCATTTAATCTTCCGAATCCAATTTAAATTCCAACTCTCTTTAAATTAATATCTTGGTCTTTGATGTGCACACTACATTACCTGACCAGGTGGGTGGAGACTTATTTGGATGACGACGATGAAAGAGCTAGAGCCAGTATGTCTAGCAGTAAAGCAAGACGATCTGCAGGTACATATTATGCATTGTTGACAATGCTGAGGTTTGTGCTCTCCATTGTTCTTGGTTTGATAAAAAGCAGGTAATGGTTGCATCACATGACATTGACAAAAGTATTGGTTCTTTTTATTATTGAAGCAGCGACTGAATCAGTAGAGGGGAAGCGAGCTTCAACAGAGGATGATGAATCTGTGGAGTTCTCGTTTCCAGTAATGCAGGCAGAAGAGGGATTTGATGATGGGTATCTACACACGGACTCATACAACCATCAGAGCCGTGTGACGCCGGAGCGCAGTACGTTAACTCACAGCAATTTTTATTTTTATTATGCATTTGCGTTTATTTTTATATGCATTTGCGTTTACATTTCAGGTTAATTGTGCAGTCAAAGCTAGATTGGACTTAACAGGTCTTGAAAACGCAGGCCTGCTTCAAAGTACTCCTTCGGACTTGCAAGAAAGGCATCGTCCTTCAGTGGATCTCACGTACATGGAACCAATTACCCCTTCTTCCCAGCAGGGCTCACTGGCTGATCGGATCAACCGAAAACCAAGTAGTCGGCAATTAATGGTTCCAGTTCCAGGAGGAATTGCAGTTTTATCATTAGTTCAGTTTGTGTGTGGTTTGGTAGAGTTTGCAGCCAAGTTGAACTTGCTGGTCAATTGCGTCAACACTTTGGGCGAGAAGGCTGGCTTTACTGGCGATGGTAGGATACGCTCTAGAAGAGAAAACACTGAGAGGCGAACACACTTAGATTCGGTGACTACTGATTCATGAGGGCTGCTCCATTCTTCCAGTGCTTAGCTCGCCTGGGTTGGTTTTGGATTTTAATTTTTAGGCCCTCGAACCACAAAAGTGGTATACCACAGAACGTTGTACCTTTCTCTACTGGCCTGCGGTTGGTCAGCTTCTTTCCTTTCAGGAAGATTCCTTTGATCATTGAATGCGTATTTTATCATTTAGTGATTTCAGGCTGGAGACCTGCTCTTGTTTCCGCTCAAGAGCAAGGTTGGGTCGTATGTTAAATACTTCCGCGCCGTTTAGCTGGGTTTCTGGTCTGCAATCCCTGCCAATCTTGCTTTCTGAGAAATGGTTGTGAGTGCTAGAATTCAGGTACCTCAACTTCAACTTACTTCCTTTCCAGTGCACCGTATTACAAGCGCTGTGTAGACGGTGCAATGTCATTTTGGAAAGCCACGATACCACCTCCTCCTACGAAGCATATCTCATGTTATGTTTCTGCTAGGGATAGGCTCATACAGTCCACAAATCGTACCCAAGAAAAAGCAGCTAGAGATTGCCTTCGTCATGTCTGGGAAACCACCTTAAACCAGTAACCCAAGTTAGTCGCTTTATTATCTCTCTCCATCATCACTCTCTAGAATAGCAGTTTCAGGGGGGTGGGTGGGTCTTTAAACTAAATTCACATCTTTGGAGTTTTACCCATCGAACATTTTACCATATTCTTCCAGGTGAACAATTAACCTCCAAAAGCTTTTGGAATCCCCTAATATCGGTGGATTGCGGCTCTAACTACTCAGCATGAGGTATTAACACTTTTCAGGGGATGTTAGTTTCAAAATCTCAAGCAACTTAGCCACAGATATTGCCTTTTGTCTCACTTAAGGGACCCACTGTTCATTAAACTGCCTAAGGGCATCGATATGCTTACGAGGATTATCGTCGCACATGGGGAACGAAGCTCCCCTCGTAAGGAACACGCTCCCAGCGAAGATCCCGCTATTTCCAACCAGTAGAGTAGAGACGCTCGGGGAATCTACGAAAAAGTGGATATCTGGGATATTTTACAGTTTTTGGAGATTTGAAGAAGCCCGATGAGATACCCCGCCACGCCCGTGGGAAAGCGGCCGCGCTCCAAGCCTCGTGGACGTTCCCAGGATGGGGAGCGTAGCGTACGAAGGCGATCCCAGCAATTCAAATGTGGGGCGGGGATGTTCCCTTGCATTGGAGCAGAGTGGAGAACAGCAGCGCCCTGCAGTGGAGAGAGAGAGAGAGAGAGAGAGAGAGAGGGGTGAAGGAAGGGCGCCTTCTTCTACAACCTACTCTTCCTCGTTGCACTTAGACTGTGTTGTGTTTTTTGTTTTCCCCCCCCTGGCACCACATCCATCTCCGTCTCGATTCTCGCACTCCGCGTCCCTGCATCTGTGTCGGCTGACGGTCTCTCCTTGTTGCCGTCTTCGCTGCGTTCCCATCCATCTAGTTCGCGCCCAATTTGGTGGCCATTTGCGCTCTCTCCACGCTGTTTTCGTATCCGACAATACCCTCGGTCGCGTCTGTTACGTGTTTTCTACGTTCTCCATCTCGGAGGGTAGTGTTTGCCACTTTGCATTCGTGTTTCGGTGCTGCTGTTGCTGTGGGAAGGTTTTTGTTGTCGTGAAACGGCCGTGCGTCGTAATTGTACTTGTGATCGTGCGTTTGTTCGGTTATAGTTTCGCCTTTTTGGGCAGTTCAAGTTGGACTTGAGCTTAAAACGAAAAAAAATTACGTTCTCGCTTCGTTTTCATTTAGGGTTCCTCGTTAGCTACACGCCGGTGCGTCTTTGGTCTGTGTGCTCTTAAAGGTAATTGTCTCCGTTTCTGCAATGGCTGCCGCCGATTCCGCCCCAGCGGTTGACCCTGCCCCTGCATCCGAGCCGGTGGAGGAAACCAAGGTGGATGAGAAGCCTGTGAAGGTGACTAGAGAGAAAAAGGCCAAGGCTCCCCTGGTGAAGAAAACGAAAGAGGTGAAGGCACCGAAGCCTCCCAAGGCGCCTGCATCACACCCATCATACCTCTTGGTGAGTTCCACCTCCATCTTCAGTGCTGAAAGAAACCGTTTACTTGGTGAGAGTCATGGTGTAATATTTTGTGAAGATTCGTGGCGTTCTTGGTCGCGATGTTCGATGTCCGTGATGCTGTCTTGAAGCGAGTGGTTCGGGAGTTGGATAATCAGCTTCATGCTTTGCTGTTGTGTTAGTTCAGCTTTCGTTCGTCTGGAGTGTGTCCTTCCTGCGGTTGGTAGGACGGTCATGTGACGTAGCTGAGATTGACATGTCGCTGCAACATCACCAGGTTGCTGTGTGCTCATGGCTGCAAATGTGTGATGGTTGCAGATGGTGGTGGAGGCTATCGGTGCATTAAAAGAGCGTACTGGGTCTAGCCAGTACGCTATTGCGAAATATTTGGAAGACAAGTATAAGACAGGCCTTCCTCCCAACTTCAAGAAGACATTGACCATCCAGTTGCGAAATTTGACAAAATCCGGCAAGCTGGTGAAGGTGAAGAACTCGTTCAAACTTTCAGACGAGATAAAGAAGCCCGCTAAGGCTGCGGCGAAGCCGTCTAGCGCTTCGAAAGCTCCCGCGAAGGTACCAGCGAAGGCAAAAGTTGCCAAGAAACCTGCGGCAGGTCGTGTGAAAACCAAAACCGCTGGGGGAGCTGCTGCTAAGCCCAAGGCCGCAAGTGCAAAGCCCGCTAAGATGTCAAAGGCGCCGAAGCCAGATGCGACGCCAACCAAAGTTGCCAAGCCGAAGGCTACTACCCGCAAAGCTGCTGCGCCAGCACCGAAGAAGGCCGAAACCAAGTCATCTGCTACTGCAAAGAAGGCTGTAGCGGTTTCAGCACCTGCGAAGAAGCCCGTAACAGGACGAAAGCCCCCGACTGTGAGGAAGATGACTACTCCGAAGAAGGCCCCGAAGTCGGTGAAGACCACGAAATCGTCCAAGGTCACGAAACCCGCAGCCAAGCAAAAGACGTCCAAAGCTGCTGCGTCGCCTGCTAAGAAAGCAAAGAAGTGAGTTCCTTGTTTTTTTCTTCTTACCGCAACCAAACTGGTGTTTTTAAACACCACCATCCAGCGGGAATGCTCAATTCCTTACATACCAGCACGCGATGCATAATTCAATGCGTGATTGGTGACACATTTGGCTGCATTGTCTTGCTTCAATCCTATGTTTTCTCTAGTGCGTCGATGATGCTTTATGATTACATCGAATAGCGGCATTGAAATATGAGTGAAAACCAATTGAGTTATTTCGGTGGCAACTGCCGGTGGCGGTTTTGCAAAGCTCGGGATCATGCATACGCATTCTACATGAATTGTTATTCCCGGATGGCTTGATGAGTGGTCTAGGCATTGCTAGACTGGTGTCAATCTGCTCGCGGGAGGCTGACGAGGTAAATTCTCGGTGAAATCTGGTTGCAATGTACGAGACGCTGACGAAGCATCCTTCTCGGACCGGGCTCCGCCACATCACACGAGTGTCCATCACGAAGCCCCTAATAACTCTCGGCCTCCGGCCACCCGAAGAGCCTCGTTCTGGCATCTCGCACGCTTGCTTGTGCATCATTGCGTGTACTAGACGCAATACGTCGACTCCTAGCACATCCTCCACGTATTGTCGGAGGAGTGGCGGTGTTCACAGGCTGGTGACGAAGCGGAGGTGGGCGAAGTACGCGTTCGAGCTCTATCGAGGCAGTCCGCAGTGCGCGCTGCTCACTCTCCACATCACGCAACTCTAAGTTCCCCGCCAACGCGCCCCGAGACGCGCGCTTTTGCAGACCTGACCAATCATGCTCAGGCCTAATTCACGTCGAATCTCAGTGCGCAACCCTTGGAGCTACTGCTACTGCTGGAGTGAGCACTGACCCCAGGATCCGACCACGTCTCTTCGTCCAAGAGCTCCAATCACCCGAGCAACAAAGCATTTTGCAAAACCACGGCCGAGCGTTCAGCGCACACACACACGCGGCGAGGAGCTGAACAACGGCATGCGACAACTGAAGAATGAGACTCGGACCATTCCGCGGCGTAATTGCAGGCAGTTATTACCTCCACGACTACTACTCGTTCCGGAATTCCGTCGTCGATGGCGTAATGTGCACCTGTGTGCCGGAATGACGTTGCCTCGTCAATTTCTCATTCTTCATTCATTGCCTTGACCCATTGCGACCCTCATTCATCCATGTCGGATGTGTGCCGGAGTGTTGTGCCGGAGCGAATGTAGTCTGTTGAAGCACTGGATGTGGATGGTTTTCGTCCGTTTGTAGCGGACTTAAATTTGTTAATTAGAACGATGATTAGGGGATCTCTGTTTTTATTATGAATAGACAGTTGTGTCATCTTCGTACTTTTAAGCAGAAAGTGTTATAATTTTCTAATTTCTAAAGAATGTCATATTTATGATCAAAAGAAAAGCAAAGAAAAGAAAAAGAAAAGAAAAACCAACAACCACAACATGTATATTATTGAATTTGAGTTATGTATTTTTTTTTAAATGTAATTTTATTTTTTTTCTTGAAACAAATTATTTAAACCCAATGATTTTTAACATATCGAAATCATATGCTATTAATATACTAACCTTATAAAGCTTTAAAATTTTCTCAGAATTATGATTAATAGGTCAATATTATTTTATTAAACCCCTAAAGACCATAATTTTAGATATAGACTACAAAAGCTTTAAAAAAAATCATGTGCAAGTAATAATTTGTATGGTATTATTTTTCATCTATGTAGAACTAATAATTGGTTTTTCTTTAGATTTAACTACCATTGTACAGAAAATACAACATTGACTATCAGAAAAAAAAAGAAAAAAAAAGAAAAACCGAAATAAAATCAGTAAATCTTTAATTCTAACAATTTTATAAAAAAATTGAAGAAAAAGTTTTATCTTCTTATTTTATTTCACTTATAAGGACACATCTTATTATCACATTCAATTATAGGTTAACTACAATGAGCATGATAAACATAAACTTTCAAAAATTAACTACTTTTATTTATTAATGTATTAATGGTTTTTTCTTTTTTAATTTTTTAATTTTTTTTTACTTTGTAGCTCCCATAATTATATAAAAAATCTTAAATAATTTATTTATTCTATTTATTGACGTGTTTTGTAATTTAAAATAATTTCATCAATAAAATAGTAACATATCAAATCATAGTTCTACAATTTTTTATTTTATTTTATGAAATTTAATATTTGATTGCAGTTTTATTTTAAAAAAAATATTAATTTAAGTAAGTAAAATTTCTCAACCTTTGCAACAAATTAGATATCATTCTTTTAAATTCGAGACTATATGAATATTTAAGACAAAAAAGTAAATAATTTATTTTAACTTGTAAAAATAAAGCATAAGGTAGAATAAATGATTAATTTTGTAATAAGCTTATAATATTAATCTCCTTTGAATGAGATTTATCAAAATAAATATTTATTATAATAAAAAAAATACATTATTGTTATTGATAATACCATATATGTAAATAATATTATGTAATATATATTTGCAAACTAAATATGTGCAAGGTTTTGTTAATATACATTTAATGACCTATAAAAGTATGAAAGTAGTCTTTATTGTATTATATGCATATAAGTTTATTTAAATTAAAGAGTTGGTAATCTCAAATCTTAATTATTTAGATATACTAAATTAATCCAATAATGTATTACATTAAAATTTTAACCTACTATTTCCATATTTATATAGACATTTATGATATTTAATGAAGTAACTAATTGATATTTTTAATTTAATGAGCTAAAATTAATATATATTTTATCTATTTTAATAAAAAAATATATTAAAAAGTATTTAGTTATTTAATTATGTTTTAAACTTATAATAAAGTCAATATAATTCTTAATATAAAAAATATATAACTTTCAATAATTAAAAAAATAATAATATTGATACTTTTATTGCATGTGGATATATATATATATATATATAGAGAGAGAGAGAGAGAGAGAGAGAGAGAGAGAATGAAAAAGAAAGAAATACATGAATACATCGACAAAACAAATTCAGCTATTAATCTAAATTTAAAACAAACATTATGACTAATGAAAGCTAAACTTTTGACACTTTTTTTCCTACTGATTCAGATATAAGTTACAATAATTTTATTTATCTTATTTTTCAAATAATTTTATAATATATAGAACTTAAAAGTTTTTGTCTTTTTTAAATGCATTTCAATAATAACTGAACATGTGATGTAAGTATTTTTTATATTTTACATTTAATAAGGTTTTAAGCACTATTCAATGTTGTTTTGATATCATCACGATGGAATTTTATTTTTTCTAAATTAAAATAAAATCACATTCTTATAAAAAATCAAAAAACACATACAGTTTATATAAAGGTCAAGTAATAAACAATTGTTACATACAACTTGAAGTGACTTGAAATCTTTGATTATCACATTTAAGGTTTTTTCAATAATCTAAAAACCAATTGAAATTTATCTATTTATTTGTTCACCCTTGAATGAATCAAATTTGAATAAACTTAAATTCACAAGGTTAATTTTTGCATCCTATAATATGGTATTCAAATAAATTTGACATGCTCAATGTTAAACAAGTTACCTTTAGAATTTTATATGAAATAATCATGGCTCAATAGGTTATAGATCTAGTACTTAAGCCTTTGTGTTAGTGATGGATATTGATATCATAATATTTATATATTTAATAATCATATTTGATGGACATCAAATAGATTCTTAACAATGGTCAATTTATTTGTTGGTTATTTTTGGATAACTTGGGTTATTGTCAATGGTCAAATGAATTGATTAATTATAATTAAAGAAAAAAGAAAAGATATAAAATTAGCACTTGTCAAAAAATAAAGGTTTTAGATTTAGATAGATGATCTAAATCAATGTTATTTTTTTTTCCCTCTATATAATGTTTTTAATAGCATGAATAAACTTCCAAAAAGATGTTTGTAATATACCTCATATTCTCTTTTATATAATAATAACACTAAAAATTTCATTATTACAATTAGTAACAACTGAAACCATTGTTTTTAATCTTGTTGATGTCTTTTTAAGATTACCTTTATTTTATAAGTTCTTAGATTTTCATATTGTTGTACAATCATTCTAAAACTTTGTATTATTTTCAATATATATATATATATATATATATATTCTTTGATTTGATTTAGTACTATATAAATATTCAATCTTCACATCCAATAAAAAATAAAAAAAATATATAATTTTTGCATTGAATTGATGTTATGGATGTTAACATTAGCATTAATAATTAAGATAATAAGAAAAATTAGATAGAAGAAATAGTAAGTAGATTTGACAATATTATGTGGAAAAACTTCTTAGAAGCTTTGTAGACACAAATTTGACTTTACAAGTGTTTGTAGTTGATAAGTAGGTTGAAAACTAGGCCAACAAGTTGGTAACATGTTGCACATATTGGATGACTTGTAGGAATTTACTAAGTAGCTCTTTAGTTAGATAATATATGTAGAAGTAATAGTAAATCCTTTGTCACTATTATTGAGGTGTTTCTTGTGTTTTTGCCTTAGCTCAAGAATCTCCAATCTCTTCATATTTGGCAATAGCCATTATAGTTTTTGTCTTATATATATCTTTCATTTGTCTACTTTCTTTTTTTGAGTGTTATATGAATATATTTCTTCTTTAAAGTTTTGTTAAAATTTGTGTCTTTGACAATTGAACACTATGAATATTTATCACCAAAACAAAGCGTAAGTGATGTTGGCAATGCTTTCAACATTTAACATTCAACCAAACCACATCAATATTTAAATTAAAAATGTGACCAAAATGTTGCTTTTATCTTGTAATCTTGTAATTTGTTATTGTAACAAACACAAACAAACAAAAGAAAATTAAAAAAAAGAAAAGAAAAGAGAGAAAGCTGGTATTATGTTAGCAATATCGTGCTTGAAAGCCTAATTCTTAGTCCCAAATTTAGAGAATTAACATCTAAGGGCCACCCGTTACTCACAAGAATCGAACATGCTACCACAAAATGTACTAAATACGAAGATACACGGATGTTTCCCGTATTTAAAGCCCTCCCAAAAGCTTAAGAACGGCATTATTGAGTGACTTTTCAAAGCCCAACGTATGAGTGGCGCCCTTACTAAAACAGTCCCGCCGATCTACAATAATGGAGGAATTTGACCGCATCTACAAATTCGTCAAATCCGCTCCTTACCAGGACATTCCAAGGTCCGAATCGAGATCTCGTGGATGAGGGTCAATGGCGTGATTCATCCATCAAGAACGGATAGATGAAACTAAGCGCTGGTCAATCACAGTGGAAAAATCTACGGTGTAGCGGTGATGCGTCTCGGACGGATGAACAGTAACTACGCATCGTCGTCGTCATGGATGAATAAAGAAACGCGGCCCTCCTCGATGGATGGATGAAGTCGGGGGAAGGGGTCCACCTCGGAGGGGGGGTGCGGGGTAGGTAATTAGAGAGAGAGAGGCGATGACAGTTGGGTGGTTGAGGACTCGATCTCGCTCTCGAATTCCTCCACTGTCGATGCCCATGAATGATTGATTGCGGCGCCATTGTGTTAGCTGTGCTGGACTTTGTGGGTCTAATTTGTTGTCTGCATTTCCTGCTTCTTGCGAGAGGCTTACGGTGTTTTGTTTTGTTTTTTATTTCCTTTTATTTTTCCTCTGGGTTTGTGTGAATTTCCGCGGTTTTTGTGTGCTTCGACGAGGAATTGGGGTGTTTGGAGAGAGCTCGAGGGACAGCTGCTTTTGGAGGTTTTAGGAACCGGGAGGAAAGGGACTTAGTTGTTGTTCGAGCTCCATGGCTCGATTGTCATGGCCCGTGTTGGGTGGTGTGTTATTCTGCGACATTTTAGCCTTTATTCTGGCCGTGGCCGCGATGTCCAAGCGGAGCAAGGTCTGTCGATCTCTGCACCCTTGCGCCCCGATTTTGAGCTCGTTTTTGCTGGCATTGTGTCATCTTTTCGAGTGAACCTTGGAGATTGTTGAGTTTGTTTTACTCCGTTTGATATTTCCAGGTTAGTGGCAGGCACGTGCCTTGCATTCTAAGTTGATGCATGATGTACCGCCGTCTTTCCCTTGTAGAGAGTGTAGAAGCGTGTGTAAAATCTGTCCATCATGGAGAGGTGAAACTAGAAACGGTAGTGATCAACCTCTGGTATTAGTGTCGGATACTACACCCTCTGGCCGTGGTCGCGTAAGATGTGTAAAGGTCGCACACTTTCACTCTTCTAAATCTTGATCTGCACATCTGAAGACCTTATTCTGTCGCTCCATCGGCACCCTAATGCTGGATAAGCATTCCGGGAACAGCATTGTCTAATGGGTGGGAATGGCATTACGAGACCACACGTTATTTTGCGTAAAATTTGACTGTAGAAAGTTTTGATGGTCTTTACAGGGCACTGGGAAGTGGGCTTTAGGTTGTCGAATTATGTTTTTTAGTTCCAACCGGCTCTGACAGGGTGGGCTTCAAAGTAGGTAGGAGTTCTGCATGGAGAGTTTTGACTTCATAGTGACCCCTTCATTATGGGTAACGAATCAGCAATGATTTGCGGGTTGCATCGTTCTCATATAATCGGACTAAGTATTTTAGGGGCCTGCTCGTCGTCCACTGACGGGCTGTTGTTTTCCTACAAATCGTTTAGAAGAAGAGTATCAAGAAATACCAGCGCGTCCTCTAGGTACCAACTGCACGTAAGCTAGTGGTGTGTGAGCGAGGAACGTAGGATTGGCAAGTGTTATTTTTGTGTGTTAACAATAATGGCCTTCCTTGAGAGGGGATTACAAGACTGCAATGTGACTGCATCTTCTGGTGTACGATGAGATTGCATTTCCTGATCCTCAATGTTTTTTCTTCTTCCTACAGGCCGCACCGACGTATGCTGAACCAGGTTACCTTACCTGTGGGTATACGAAAGACACTTCAACCGGGTTAGCCGCAACAGCTTTTGTTTTTCTTCTCTTTGCTCAGGTGTTTGTCACCATCGTGACGGGTTGCTCCTGTTGTGGAAAAACTAATTCCAAGCAGGGTTGTGGGCGAATTTGTGCAATTTTGCTCCTTGTATCCTCCTGGTAAGTTATTGTCCAGGCTTTTGGGAAAGTGAGGCAGACATTTGGGTGTTACGTTGTGAGGGATGAACAAGTTTTCTTTGAAGTCCTGAACTGTCCGAATCTTCTAGTTTACCGTCTGGACATTTTTCTGGGATTTTGCAGTTTGTGGACATACATATGACGTGGACTTGATCGTTGCAGGATCACTTTCACCATTGCGGAGATATTTCTACTCACCGGTGCAGTTGTGAATAATATTCGAACTGAAGGGCAAATAGATGTGGGAGTCACGACTCAAGATGAGGCTCACTGCGCGCAAACGAAGAAGGCTATCTTTGCTGTAGGGGCGGTTTTCACATTTTTTGCCATGGTTTTCAATATTGCATACTACGTCGTGCAAGTTAGTTCTGAGAACAAGGACCAGCAATGGAACTCATACCGAGCAGATGAAGGTTACAGTGCGCATGAAGGTGGGGGTATTGGAATGACGGGTTTTGAAAGGCTTTAGGTTCAGAACGGGACATCCGACCATTTTTCCCGCAAGTACAGCAACAACTGTGCTGAAACGCCTTCTGACCAGATCGTCTGTTGTTCCAATGGATTCTCTCTCGTAATATGAAAGGTGTCAGACTTCGATTTAGTCTGGCAGGTTGCCTGTTAGAGGAAGAGGTTTGCATCCCCTTGGAAAAGTGTCTGAAGCATATGCAGGATTTTAAACACCGCATAATCTTGCGAGGGGAAGTGCGTAGACTTATCAGACCTCATGTTGCAAGAAAATAGCATTAGGGTTCTCCATCTTCAAGCTCATTCCAGGAAAAAGCTGTAGAGACAGACGCTGACTTTCGTTTTGAAATGACCGGGCAATGCATTTTTCTTGACATTCTAGTTGTAGATTTGCAAAGTTCTCGTTGTGAAAACATTGTGACTTAATGGTACATGAGGCTGTAGTTTGGATCGGTTTCAGCACACGGCATGGGATTAGCACACCTTCTGTGTGCCAGGATTTTGTTCATCTTATCCTCTAACTTTAATAAACTGAAAATGCGCACACATCAGTGAGATGTGCTTGGTTAGATTGTTGGGGTTATGTAAAATGCATGCAGTAGTACATGTTGGACACGTCCCATTCAGGAAGCTCAAGAGGCAAATTTAGAATCCTATTTTGTGTTGCAATGCTTTTTTGGCGAGTTTAACTGGGTGTTGAGAAATAAATTGATTCTGTTCCTTCGCATACGTTTACTTCATGCACCAGGTTATTTTATTCTACCACTGGCAGAGGTATCTTACGGCTATAATTCATTACGGTGTAACTATACATCACACAGTGCGATTGATGTTGCTCTCGTCGTTTCATTTTGATTTTGTGGGTTTATCGATGCATGATGCAAATTACTAGGGTTCAATGGAAATGTCTATTATTGGTTTGTTTTCCTCTGTCTACTGTCGATAAACGCCTGTTAATAATCTTAAAATTGTTGCGGAATGTCCTCTTTCGTTCAAGGTGGTTACTCGATCATGTCCAATTGCTAATGATGGAAAAGGTTATTTGCTCTTTCACTATTTGCTCTGTGATTGAAGATGACCAAAATGTTGGAAATGTGGACAACAATGTTCAATTTCTTTCTTCCTCTGATGCAAATATAAGTCCACATGTCGTAATCAATTAATCATGCTGGACAGCATCTTTCACACAATTTTTTGGTTGAAAAGTTTTCTTACAGGACATTCAGCTGGCGTTTCCAAACTATGGTTCGGAACGAAGTTGAATTGAAGAATGCTGGGCGTGTTGTTGCAATCAATGCGATGCACACAATTGTCCAAAATTTTGCAATCCAATTTGCAATCTGCAGATGTACAATACGAAGACAGGCTCGTAATACGTTGACAATTTGTCTGCCAAACTCCTTACTGAATCCAAGCCAATCTAACACCTAATCTTCATCTGCCACTGAAGCACTTGACTAGAATACATGTTGCTCCATATTTACGAGAGCCAAACGGGGAATCATGTCATGTCGTCAATTTCGACGACAAATCGCGAATAAAAAAAATTCCTGGCACTGATCTTAGGCTACATGATACTCACCTCCTTCCGACACAGCTTACGGTACTGTTGGAGAAGTCTGTCAACAACCTCTCACACAACTGTTCTGCAAATCTGCGTTGGTTTAGGAATTATTCCATAGCTTCAAGAGGGAGATCCAAATGCCTCCACTGATTCAAGCCTTCCTTCATGTGCACGACATTTGTGAAACCAGCCTCCTGCAGCTCGTAAATGGCTTTGAGAGACCGGGACTGGCGCCCGAAAAGCCTCTCCGGATCATTATACTTCTTGGCTTTCGGACCCTTGCGCTCTACGAAGGTCTGCAAAGTACCGCCGATAGAACAGTACACAATCACCTGCTTCGTCTTATCGCCTCCCACGGCCTCAGTGGCGGCCGCGACGAAGTCCGGATTCCTCTCTGTGCCCTTGAAATCAGTAAGCAATGCATACCCAAGCCGACGCATATTGGACTTCATGTCATTCCCCTGAATCAGTCTAAAAAGAGGCGCGGATTTTGCACCTTCGGCGTGCGCATTCGCATAATCGTCAGCTTCTCGAACGTCTATGGCAATAGCCTTCGCAGACTTGATGCGGTTATAAGCTTCCTGGCAATCCACGTCCTGAAGACCCCTCTCCGTCAGCACTCTGTGCACCTGAACCCACGCTGTATACTTAAATGAATCTTCAAACCAGGATCCTACATAGCCATTTCTCGCCTTAACGTCGTTTTGAAACTTGGACAATTTCGCCTCCATCGTCTGTTCCGCGACGAACTTATCGTAAAACCATCCTTTACTCCTGGTCGGCTTGTCAGAAGTAGCAGCTTGCTCCTCCACTTCAGCAATGACCCTCAACACTCGCTGCGACGCCCTCGTACCGTTCAAGCCTGGCGCGGCTTGAGCACCGTTGCTCCACAACGATCGGGCACACGAAGTCGCTCCCAAGGAGCTCAGCTGCTGCAATTCCATCGCCGAAATACGCTACGAAAATCCAAGTATCCACGAACAAAAACCCGACGGACTTTGACAGTTGTTAATCGTCACTCAACTCAGGAATGCGATTGCCGTCCCACCATGATTTCGACGTCGAATTTAACTCCGCGGTAGCCACACAATTGTAGGAAAAAAATATCTTCATGGAGGTCACGGAGACGATCTCTTCGGAGGAGGATAAAGAAATCTGGAGCAGACGTTTCGGGGCACTCGTGGCCGCTTCAATGGCGGTCATCCTTCTTTCTGTCCATCCACCGAACCCTCATTCCCATACATTTGGTTGCGGCCTCATGGCGTGTTCTTCTGGAGCTTCTCCGGCACGGTAGTGGTGGTGTATTTGGTTGCGGTTGTGCTTTAGAGCCTGTCCACACAAATCATTGCGTGTCGTTCCTTGTCCCACCGCTGCTACGTTCGACGTCACAGGATATTTGGCCCTTTATTTCATCTCCACGCATTCGTGGAGTTTCGACATGTTTAATTCCACGCGCCGCAGGATGTCATATATAGGTTAGTCTGCTGTTTCAGTCGAAGAGCTGGTTTACGAGGATTGTAGTGGTTATTCTGACGTTTTAGGTTGTGGAGAGTTTGGACAGTTGTAATTTATCGCAAGGGTTGAAGAGTAGATTGTAGTGCGGTTTCTTGGAGGTGTCTAGCAGGGTTTAGGGATTGGATAAGATGCATGCGCAGGCCGCCCTGCGGGTGACACCACTGTGTGTTGCGAGCAATGCTAGAGGATGGATGTTGCGAGGTGTTGTGCGACCCCGTGTCTCCTTCGCCCCCGTGAGAAGACTCGGCTCGAGCTCATTTGCTGGGCATAGGACCATTAATTCGAAGATATTTTTCCGGGGGACTGGCTTGAGAGCTGGTTCTATTTCTGCTCAGCGATGGAATCCTCCTTCAATGACGGTGCGGAGGGAGCTCTCGTTGAGTCCTGTTGCTGTTGTTGCCCCTTCCCCTGCCAAGACTGGTATGTACAATTTTTCCATGACCGAGTTCATATTCTGTACCTTATGAACGTGCGAAATTCCGCAGGAATTCTCCATGGGCTTGCCGTACTGAGATATATGTGAAGTACGTTGAATTGTCTATCATGACGACCTAAGTATAAATTTAAACAAAGGATGTTCTGAACACTATTTGATATCCGTGGCAATGAAAATGACTATAATCTGCTATCGCTGTTGGATAACTGACTGACTCTTCAGTTAACTTGAACTCAATAGTCTCCAATGTGATTAGTAGGATTACATTCACAGGAGATAGTCTACAAACTATTCCTATAGTCTATCGCATATGCAACATGGAATGCACCGGCTCTAATTAACTGATTAACACCGCCAAGACCTTATCGAGTTGCAATTAATTTGAAAGTACCGAAATGTGACAATTTCCGCTTGACGAGATAATATCGAGTTTACTCTTGACTTACGGGATCAATTTGTGTAGGTGCCGACTCGGAGTTGGTGAAGGAGCTTGGATTTGAGGAAGTACAGGAGCAATTCGTTGACGAATATAAGTCTACTGCAACTTTGTATAGGCATAAGAAGACTGGAGCTGAAATTATGTCCGTAGTTAACGATGACGAGAACAAAGTTTTTGGCATCGTTTTCCGCACTCCTCCGTAAGTTCTTGCAGAGGGTGTGTTACAATCTTGAGGATTAATCCTTAATCTTCACATGGGCAGTGAAATTGTTGCTGTCAACTTTTTAATCACTCGTGCCAAATATACATAAAATAGTTCAATGAAATCCGTGAGGTGATATGTGCTTGTATCTGTTGTCCCTTTGTTTCTCTGTCAGTAAACAGAGGCTTTCATTGGATTCCAATTAGGATTAGAAGAACGGCAGGTGCCTGCTAGGAGCTGGTTTAACGTAGGGAATATTCTTAATGAATATACTGAAGACTGTATGTATGGTTAGTTAACAAGTGTAGTGATTTTTATTTATTTATTTATTTATTTATTTTTTTGCAGAACTGATTCTACAGGAATTCCTCACATTTTGGAACACAGTGTGTTATGTGGGTCAAGAAAGTATCCTCTGAAGGAACCATTCGTGGAGCTCCTGAAGGGTAGTTTGCAGACATTTTTGAATGCATTCACATATCCTGACCGTACTTGCTATCCAGTAGCGTCTACCAACCTTCAGGTACTCACTTTTTCAATGTCACGATGCCGGAGCTGTATGCAGAATTGCTCGGGCAATTTTTTTATGTATCTTTGAAATGAAACAGTTAAGAAATTAGAAAAAAACTTGTGCATAGTTAGAAATTTTACTTGGAAACGCATTTTCCAGTTGTTGAGTATTCTGCAAGTGAACTGCGACCTTTTTTTTGATTGCAAACATGATTCTTTTTACATTGAACTTACACACTCCTATAGCTCTTATTATGCACATCTTGTATCGCCGTATAATGCCATTCCTTATGAGATATTCGTTGGGAACGTGCAGGACTTCTACAATCTGGTAGATGTTTACTTGGATGCTGTCTTCTATCCTCGTTGTGTGAACGACATTCATACCTTCCAACAAGAGGGCTGGCATTATGAGTTGAATGACCCCGCAGAAGACATCACCTTTAAGGGTAAGATGTTCTAGCACTTGTTCTGAGTGATTGCAAGGTGTAATAGGTTCTATTTAATCCCAAACTTTGGACACTTCCTGGATTTTTTTCAGAAGAGGTTAACATTGATAATTCCTCCTGTTAGTTTGGTGCATAGTTGAATGTCTTACACACGATTGTGCATGCACATTTCTCTTTGATAATTCTAAAAATCTCGATTGTGAATGTACGTTGCAGGTGTGGTGTTCAATGAAATGAAGGGCGTGTACTCCCAACCAGACAACGTTCTAGGTCGTGTATCTCAGCAGGTACGTTAATTTTTTGGGCTTGAAACAGGTTATCATGTGGCTGGTATAATCTGCCCACATTATGAGCTTTCTTTCATTTGTAAGTCTTGTACTTGTAGCAGAAGGTACTATTGTGCTTAAAATAAACATCTATGTGTATCTATGTGTGCATGAGTTACACCGGTGGTCACGGTCTGATTTACGGATTGTTATGTTTCCAGGCCTCGTTTCCTGACAATACTTACGGTGTAGACAGTGGTGGTGATCCAACTGTTATCCCTGATTTGACTTTTGAACAGTTTAAGGTGCCCAGTTTCTCCTTTTCTCTTTTTTGAGATTGATGATGCCACCTGAAGTTATCATTTGCGCGCACTCTCTGAGTATGATACTGCGTTTGTATTATGATCTCAGGAAGCTCTTTATGTGACCTTGCTAGAGTTATGCTTGAGAAGCATATCACACATCATTTGTCCGTTCACTTTGTAGAAATATGGTAATGTGGGGCGCGATTCTTCTTGCTGTCTTTTTTTTTTGGTTTTATTGGACACGCGAAATTATGGATCAGGATCTTGAATATTTTTTAATTGACAGGAATTTCACTCTAAATTCTACCACCCTAGCAACGCACGAGTGTGGTTCTATGGAGACGACGATCCCAACCAGCGTTTGCGAATTATTAGCGGTATGTTCATTACGAGATCCTCTTGCCACAAACATTATTACACGTGAAGCATGAGACTATGGTATGTACCAACACTGTGTTGCAAGAGTGGGATTTTATTGTTCTGTTACACCCGCAGAACTTTATTTTGGAGGCTTGAAGGAAAATTAACGTTGCCGGAGGAGTTCATCATGTTGTGCTGTGCTTTGTACTTGCAGCGTACTTGGATGAATTCGATAACAACGCCGCTGCCAAGGAATCCGAGGTGAAGGTTCAACCGTTATTCAAGGAGCCGAAGAGGGTAGTGGAAAAGTATGCTGTAGGAGATGGAGCCGAGAATGCAAGGAAACATATGGTTGCAATAAATTGGGTGTTGTCCGACACTGTCCTGGATCCCGAGACCGAGCTTGCTCTTGGATTTTTGGACCATTTGATGCTCGGGACTCCTGGTTCCCCTCTTCGGAAGGCTCTGATGGAAAGTGGGTTAGGTGAATCAATTATTGGCGGTGGTATTGAAGACGAACTTCGTCAACCTCAGTTCAGCATTGGCCTTAAAGGTGTGGCGGAAGAGGATATCCCCAAGGTCGAGGAACTAGTGTTTTCAACACTGAAGCGCCTTTCTGAAGAGGGTTTCTCTGCCGATGCAGTAGAGGCTTCAATGAACACAATTGAATTTTCGTTGCGGGAAAACAATACCGGTTCTTTCCCTCGAGGTCTTTCATTGATGCTTCGGTCAATGGTACGCACAGAGTCTCAACGCAGCACATTTTCTTTGAAGCTGGTGTAGTTGTTGTTACATGTGCGAGCTGCTCCTACTCAAGTTAGATCGTCAAAGATAGTGGCTGGCTTCTCAACTTAAAATGCACTTTATGGTGATATGGTTCATTTCCGTTGTATGTAGCTGTGTCTAAGTTCTTGGGTTTTGTTCGACTATTCAACAATAGTAATCGGGTTCCTATGCCTTCAGTCGTAGATGTGATAGTGACTAAATCACTGCAGTGGAATGATTATGTATGTGGTAATGAACATAGGGTAAATGGTTATATGGACTTGACCCCTTCGAGCCCCTCCGCTTCGCCAAGCCATTGGAGCACTTCAAGCAGAGACTTCAATCAGAGGGTGTTAAGGGTGTATTCTCACCTCTCATCCAGAATTATATCATTGACAACCCTCACCGTGTTACAGTTGAACTTCACGTAAGTGTGTTGCCTCATACCATTGGTGCAGTTGCATCCCTTGATAGACGCTGATCATGTCAGTTAAAACACGTGAATTCTACTGTTATACAATTCGAATCATTGCGATTGCATAGCTCTTGATGCATAATCTTTTGATGTGTTCAATCCTACGTTTCATGTTCATGTAATTTGTCCTCTAATTAAGTTTGGTGTGATCCTACAACAGCCAGATGCTGAGAAAGGAAAGATCGATGAAATGCAAGAAGCAGAGAGACTGGCCAAGGTCAAAGCAAGCATGACACAGGAAGATCTGGCTGAGTTGACTCGAGCCACAGAGGAACTGAGATTGAAGCAAGAGACACCGGATCCTCCGGAAGCATTGAAGGCAGTACCCAGCCTCGCTTTGTCTGATATTCCGAAGAAGTCTGCTACAGTCCCTATTGAGGTGAATGATGTGACTTTGATCTCTTGCGCTACTTCAATACCATGCTGATCAGCCCTCAAAATTAATTATTTCATTTTATTTTGTTTCATTAGATCCTGTGTGGTTGGTGTGTGTGTGAACGCTTGCATGCGATTGCTCTTTGTTTATTTATCCTTCCTGTTTTGCAAACATCGCTCACACCATGAGCTCTTTGGCTTTACTCTCAAGTTTATTGGTAAGCTCATATGCTTTTATGTGATTGTAACAAAACGGTTAAAAGCTAAATCGCTGTTACTATTACAGGTTGGATCGTTGAAGGGAAGTACAGTGCTTCGTCATGATCTGTTCACAAATGATGTATTGTATGCTGAAGTAGCTTTTGACATGCGTGCTGTTAGACCTGATCTCCTTCCGCTCGTACCTCTCTTTTGGTATGGTTTTCTCCTTCATGCTGTGCTTGTATTTTATGTCGATACAATCATGTCATTAAATAATTATTTGTACATTGCTTTAGTATTTCCTTCAAGGAGTTTACTCTCATGTGTCTTATACACCTGCATATAGAATTACGGATTGCACCACTATTGTAAGTTTACGTCGCTGTTGGTGGCATAACCTGCTTAAATTTTGTCGAATGTGGTATTCACCAAAGTTTATTCAGAAACGGAGGTGGAGATAATTATTTCGTGATAGGTTCTTTGATCTCATATCTCGTCTGCGTGTTGGATTGCAGTCAATCACTATTAGAGATGGGCACTGCGGATCTTGATTTTGTCCAGCTGAGTCAGTTGATTGGACGAAAAACCGGTGGTATTTCAGTCTACCCTTCTACCTCAGCAGTTAGGGGAAGAACAGAACCTTCTAGCCACATTTTTATTAAAGGAAAGGCAATGGCTGGTCAAACTGCAGATCTTTTTGACTTGGTAAGTGCTTAAGCTCATAATTGCTGTTTCAAGCACTTCATTTGACCCGGTTTAATATGGACTTAGTTATTTTTGCACCCTATTTGCGGTGTTCGATCGTAAAGGTTCCACTAAAGGCATGTGTGACATAGAGTACGCTTTACGGTGAATGCAGATGCGAAAGGTGCTTCAGGATGTCAGGTTCAACGATCAAGGTCGCTTCAAGCAGTTTGTCTTGCAGAGCAAGTCTAGAATGGAGGTACTACTTCATTTTGATTTCACTCATTTATGAATCTGCTAGTTTAGATTCCAATCTGACCTTACGTAGTAATATTTACCAATTTGTTTACCTGATTTGGTATGTTATTTCATTCTTTATGGTTGTTGTATCCATGAATCTAATGCCCGATGTTATCTTGCGTAGGGTCGGGTAAGCGGTGGCGGCCACAGTGTTGCTGCCGCTCGTCTGGACGGCAAGCTAAACACTGCAGGATGGATCAGCGAGCAGATGGGAGGGCTGAGGTATCAGTCGAATTTCTCAGTTATTTTCTTTTCTTCAAATTGCCAGGAATTCCTCAGCTCTTGTTCTCGGTTGCGTGATTCCAGTTATGTGTGTTCCTAGACATGTCGCCTGTGACTTAACGTGTAACTCTCTGGATTTCTTGTAATGTGAATTGTACTGTCACCTGTAAGTCTGATGCTTACTTCGTACTTCGCCTCCTTCGTGGCAGCTACTTGGAGTACTTGCGAGATCTGGAGAAGAGGGTGGATGAGGATTGGCCTTCTGTTGCCGAATCCTTGAACGAAATCCGAAATGAGCTGCTCTCTAGGAAGGGGACCATTGTTAACTTGACTGCTGATGAACGTACTCTTACTAATGCAGAGAGCCATGTTGCCGCTTTCTTAGATGCTATGCCTGAAACTGGGGGAAACATTGTAAACTGGGACCGACGTCTCCCACTTGTAAATGAGGGTCTTGTTATCCCTACTCAGGTTCGTTATTTCTGTCCTACGTCTATGGAACCACTTTAGATCTGTTGAAGTTAATGTGTCAGAAACGTTAGAGTCGAGATCACACCATCTGTCTTGAATTTTTACACCTGAAGTGCTAGTCGGTAAAGCTTACCTGACTTGTGGTGGGTGATTATCACAGGTGAATTATGTTGGCAAAGCTGGTAATATTTATGATGCAGGTTACAAGCTGGATGGAAGTGCATATGTCATCCAGAAGGTCATTGGAACTACATGGCTTTGGGACCGTGTGCGTGTGGTTGGTGGTGCTTATGGAGGGTTCTGCGACTTCGACAGTCATTCAGGTATACCATCAATTTTAATTTTTCATTCTTAGTTGATGAAATTTAATTCAATCTGAAGTTGCTTGTCAGTACGCAGAGGTTGTACTTGTTTTGTGGCCTCGATAGAGTTATACATAACTATGAACTCAGTCACAGATTTCTTGACTCCGCTGTAATATCTTGATTTCCTGTGTAGTGTGGCGTAGCCTGATAGTCAGCACTGAAGTACATGGCTTCAGCTGGACAAAGCTACATTTGTGTCCATTGCTTGTGATTCGCTGCGATACTTACAGGTTGCTCTGCTTTTACACGTGCAGGAGTTTTCACCTACTTGTCTTACAGAGATCCAAATCTAGTGAAAACCTTGGACAATTATGACGCAACAGTTCAGTTCCTACGGCAGCTTGAAGTGCACAACGATGCGTTGACTAAAGCTATCATCGGTACCATTGGTGATGTGGATTCTTACCAGTTGCCTGATGCCAAGGGTTACTCCAGGTATGTCTCGTCTGGATTTCTGAGTTCTTACTAGATTTGGAAGGGTTATGGAGCTTGTATTTCATGGTGTAGGCATTCGGCGTCATACACGTCGACGTCATCATCTGGCTTGCTACTGTCATTACATATTAATTTTAACTGGTGTATTCCTTTATGCCTCTTCTGTCTCTAATAAACATTTGACACGTCTTGTAGTATGATGCGCTACATTATGGGTATCACGGACGAGGAGCGACAGCAAAGACGGGAGGAGATCTTGTCCACAAGGTAGAATATTCTCACATTCTCATTTATTATTTATCAGCTCCTCAAATTTATACATTTTAGTCTCGTAGATTAGTGGATAGAGTAATGTAAATTGGGTTTGCTGTGCCGATAAACTCTGAATCTTGAATATCACTTCCTTTGTGCAGTGTGAAAGATTTCCATGCTTTTGCGGATGCTTTGGAGAGCGTGAAAGAGAAGGGTGTGATCGTGGCTGTGGCATCGGCTGATGATATTGCTGCTGCGAACAAGGAGCGACCTGGACTGTTGGAAGTTAGGAAAGTGTTGTAGATGTAAGCTTTTAGTATTTTCCTTACTTCTGGAGTTTAAGGAAGATTGGTTCGGAGTATGTGAATTGCGTTACTTCGCTGATTGTCTGGAGTCGTCCCGCTCACAGATATATTGAAAGATGCATTTTTGGTTCCTCAACGAGTTGTAATTTGTAATATTGACCAACATTGGGAGGCTTTCTCAACGCAACCAAACAAGTTTGATGTGCTAAGAACAGATGACGACTCTCACAAATAACATGGCGTTGCAGAAACGCGAACACTACTTAATGCTAATCCTCAAGTGAAAGTATGCAGTGACATCTGGTCCTATTCATGGCCTGTGGCTATCTCGATAGCCACCCAACTTGGTGTCTGACGTAACTAGCGATTGCCCATGCGTTCGAAGATAAATCGAATTTCACATGCTGAGAAACGTTGGTATGTTTCGTATCCCCCACTAATTCGCGACATTATCTACAGAAGAAAAAGGCATGATCAGCTTCTATTCCATTGTCTATAACCTTGAACTGAAGCCATTCATGATCGTTTTCGATGAGGATAGACTCCACGAAGGGGGGTTGTGCTCACTGGATGCTGTCGAACGGTCTTCTTTCAACCACATGCTGTAACCGTGATCATAATGTGTTGGCAAATTCTATTTAATTCATCAACTGATATCTTTTCATATGATGAATTTAAAGTATTATTTGATGATTTGTGCAAATTGTCAATTCGAAATGAATTCTTTACAATGAATGCAACACAAATGTAAGTAATAAATTACATTTAATCGAAGTATATGTACATTGCAGAATTAAATTTAGGAGTTAAATTACCTGAGATTAGATTTTAAATGGTGTATACTGTTTTAATTGCAATTTACTTTGAGAATTAATTTATTTCAAACTGACTATTATAAATGAAAAAGACTCTTGTATTTTTTTTTATTAATTTTATTAATTGTACACCTATTTCTATTTTTAAAAAACTATATATATATATATATATATATATAAATAAATAAGGATCCTTTTTAAACAATGTTCATCTTTTTATAATTTTAAACACCAAATGGAAGACATGTAAAAATTAGTGAAAATTCAAGTATAGCTAATAATTATACATATAGTAAGTCTAACACAAGGTTCTTTTTTCCCAACAAAGTATGTATCATACTGTAGAAAATCACATATTATATTAGCCTCATGTTAGGTCTTACTAAAACTTACTATTGGATCTTTTTAAAGTTCTTCTTTTAGCCTTTAGTAGTATTCCAATATTTTTACAAATTTACCAACACAATCTTAATAATTTTCAAAAGAGCGAAGACTTTAGTATCTATCAACAAGATGTTTATTGATGCTTTTTTAATGGAAAAGAAAAGCTATTAAAGATGTCTACTTGCATTCTAATTTGTTTGACTAGTAAAAGACATATAAAATTTGGTATTTAAGGAATAATATTAGAGAGGAAGGATTTCAAAAACTGAAATTTAAAGATAATTATTATTCTACTTGATTAGAAAATACCTATATTGTTAAATCTTATTCCTAAAAATATACATACACACATATATATATATATATATATATATAATCAATCTATAGTGCATTTAAAATCCTACATTGCCTCAATAAACAACAAAAATTCTAGAATATATTAGAAACTATGTAATAACAAACACCTATTACATACCTCCCAATTTTAACAAAAGTAGGTCCTATTAAATGAATTGTATAAATTCTTTGATATTCTATTTGATATATTTGGTTCAAATATAAAATAAACTCTTGTTGACAAAAGCCAATACAAAAATCAACACAAAATTAAAATATTGATACTTCCCCAAATTGAACTTAACAAGGAGAGTGACCATTATCAAGTAAGTCATATTTCTAACTATTTTTCTTTGTTAGGACTTATTATGAATCAATTGGGAAAAAATTACAAAAAATTAACTTACTATTGAAATAAGTTGGAAATTTATCTAAGCTTGGAATTAGGAGTGACCAATATATTGTATACAAAGGATTAACACACTGTCAAACACATAGAGATTAAAAATATAATATTGATAAACCACATTTAATCCCTGAAAAAGACAAATAAATCACATGAGGAAAAACCGCTGTCCACAGGACCGGATCAAAGCCTCTCACTATTGCAAATGGAAGGCTAGACTTCTGACGACTCCCTTGTGGAAATTGCTTGGCCAATACTCTCCAAAAATTTTACAAAAAAGCTAAGAAAAACACAAAAAACCCAACTGGGCGTATCACACAAAGACAAAGCCACAACCTGCAACTCTCAACAGGCCCTCAGACCACATGAACGGGAGCTATGACCTTGTTCAGATGAGCCAATCAGGAAAAAAAGATAAATAAATAAAAAGAAGTAATTAAACTATATAATAACGCTATAATAAATCCTAAAAATTCTAGAAGTTATGCTTTTGCTTGAAGGAGTCCACTAAAAATTTCAGTGTTCGGTGCTAGAATTGATTTTCAGCCCTGATAATTGTAACACAATGCAGTAGGCACAGCTGCATCGTTTGACTGCAAGCCCGTTCAATTCTCGCTGTCGTTGTGTTGTAACTGTGCACTGGAAGCAATTGCAAATGTGGGATTCTGCGGACTTAGTCATAGAGTTTGTGAATCACTAATCCCACCGGTGATTGAAGAATGAACCCTAATTGGATCGTCACATCCAGGTTAAGAAAATCAGTTGCAATCAACTCGTTTCAAGTGCAGATTCCTTAACGGAAAACCCATCTAGACATTTGTTTAACTTAGATCCGGGGACAGTGTCACAGCTGCAGTTTCAGCAACATCTAGCAACCTTAATCATAAATCTTCAGTAGTCCGTTAACAACAGGAATGTGTAAATGCTGAGGAATCAAACAGAATGAAACAATCCAAACTTAGTCGCAATTGCGGCACAAACTGAAAAAAAAAGGACACTTGTTTCAAATGCCAGAGAGAGTAGAGTTCATTGATAAATGAATAGCCACCAGAAGCTATATCATGCGCCGCTCTAAGCAACGTGCATTAATCGACACTCACAACAACTGCTAACCGGCACCAACTGTAATACTAGGAACCATGCTAAAGTACACAATAAAAACTTATTTTCATGTGGAATCCAACACTGTTGAATGATAATCCTCACATGACATCAATCTTTCTTACAGAAATACAAATAGTGACTTGTAATGCAACGAACTCATCACACCTCTGGCCCCAATCAGATCATCTGTCTTTCCCATCTACCAGCAAATTCTCATGCCACCAGATAATGAAATTCTCCCAACGCAGCTTTGTCGATCACCTAGTTCCTTCAACCCCTCAACTTGGCATGTACCCGTTAGCCAACAATACCTGCAACAAAGCAGCAAATTTATTGCATCAAGATCTTCACTAATAACTTATCAACACGATCATGAACTCGTAAAAACTTCACACCAGGAAATAAAATAAGAACAACACCAGAGAAACATGGAGATGAGGAATTACCTCAGCTGGCTGACTGACTTACTGGCTCTGTTGTGTCTAGTAAGGGGAAGGAGGGGACTTGTACACGGGAGAGGGAGAGTAAGGAGGAGACATGTACACAGGTGAGGGGGGGGACACATACGGGGGAGACTCTACAACAGGGGGAGCAGGAGGAGGAGGGCACTTCTTCCCAAAGCTCGGTATCGATGGCAATGGAGGCAATGACAGCTTCGGCGCCGGGGGATGATGCATCATGCCCTTCTTAAACTTCATCTGCGGCGCCGCATGATTCTCCTCTAGAATCCTTGCAGCTGAGCAGCTGCAAACAACTAGCAGCAGCAGCGCTGCAAGCAGCGTCAAGGTTTGGAATCTCCTCATCGTCAGAGCTGCTGCAACTACAGGTTCGATCGGCACAACTGAACGAAGAGCCACTAACTAGACTGGTGAAGACTGGCTCTGCAGGGAATGGGGTTGTTAGCAGAAGGAGCTGAGCGAGAGGGGGCTAATATAGCTGCGAAGTTGTGAGAACCAGGATTGCAACAGTCCAAAAGATACCCACTGTGGGTTTTGCTTTCTTTGCATGTGCGAGTGGTGATGGAGGAAGGAGCTGGACCTTGAGTGCGGCACTTGATGTCAAGCACAACGGTTTAAGAACTATCAATCGGCCATAAGATCCGAGTTCCCCATCTGCATGGAGCAGGTGCGCCATCAATGCCTGCCTTATTGTTCGCTTTGCTTTTGTAACACTCGCCATGCAGTATATCCTTACTTCTTTTCCAACAAAGCCCAGTTAGAGAATTTCGACGATTGTTTCCAAGGAAAACATGTGGATGCATTAGCTAGACTAAGCTCCGCGGTCAACGAACTAACAACTTGTGTGCACCGTGCAATTTATATTGCACTGGCATTATGCAGCAGCAGCAGTGGCAGCATCATGAAGTCATTATATGAGAAAGTAACAATACTCTCTCGCCTGACAAGAGAGTGTGAATCTGCATATCAACTGGAACAGTCTGGTTAGGAATACATATATATAATTATATATTTTGCCATGTGAATGCAGAGCCGCGAAAAACCAACATTTCATCGATGATAAAGTCGAGTTGCAGAGCTGGGAATAGTTGGTTTGCGGATGTTGGCCAAAGAATGCCACTGAAGGCCTTTCATTGTCCTGGGGAAACATGGACCAATAACTCAAGATGGGGGTTTAGCAATAAGCATGAACAACCTGATGATGTTTCCATGATTCACCTTTCAAAACATCAACACTGATTATCAGAAATAAAAGGTGATGACTCTTCTTCTGCAGCGAAGTATGAAGCTGTCTGTGAACAAAAAAAAAAAAAAAAAAAAAAAAAAAGACACGATCTGTACCACACATGTGTGTGTGTATGTGTGAGTGTGTGAATTATCAGCTTTCAGCATCCTTGGTTTAGAATAATAATATACTGTGGCCTTGAATAGCCCAAACTGGTGCCGTACAGGGAGTTGTTCGCATTCGTTTGCATTTAATATTCTAGTTGAAGAGCTTTGCTGGCAACTACATGGGGTTCCATTAATGGAATCTGGCAGTGGCTTTTATAACTTAGAAGATGCTGTTGTACAGAATGTGCATGTGTCACCGCAGACTACATGTTTCCTCCCATTGGGTGTCATTCTCTTAGCTCGTGATTGCTACTTGTCAAAAAATGATATTTGATTATATACATATACACACACATACACGGGGAATAGCTTTAGTGATGTTTGTAATTAGTGTATATCACACAATTTGGATATTGGTGTAGATATTGATATCCAATATGCAACCACAGAAAGATCCAACAATTGGGTTTCATCCGAACAAAAGATCAGAGGGAGTTACTCGATGTAGTGATTGTTTTGTTTCCACACTTTGCAAATAGTGTGGTAAACACTAATTACAAATATCTGTGCAGGTGGACACCTCTCCTTCCCACATACCCCACATACACATTGTAATTTATTTTATATTTGCATCGAGAACTTTTAGGATATTTTTACAGTAGATTTTAAAAAATATGAAATTATTAAGCTTCTTAAACTGAATGAGAATCATATGAAATGTATTATGAAATTTAGCCAACTATGATAAAAAAACAAAGCAGAAGATGAAATTGAATAATATAAAAAATGTCATAAGCCATTGCACTCAAATCTTTTATGGTAAATTTATGCTGAAACTTTCTAGTGTAAGTAAGAATTTTGTGGAGATAGAGAGAGGTTCACACCCAAGAATTCACGGCACAATAATTCTCAATCCTATTTGATGGGTGTTTATGTTGCACTCCCACCCAATTGGCATTTTCACTGACACAATCTCAGGGCACACTACTATTTAGGGTTAAATGTAACCATTCTCTCATGGCACCTGTAGCCCCCTGTTGGGCAACAAGGTTTGGTGCACGTTTGTTTTTAATCTGGCAGTGTCCAGTTGTGGAGCATGGTGGGTGTGGCATCAATGGCACATCTTGTCAGATGGTCCTCTGCTTGCACATCTGACATGAAGCAAATGAACCAAGTTTCTTTGCCAGTGTGTGTGTATTTGTGTGTGTTTTCTTTTGCCTTGCTTCATTTTTATCTGTAATGTTGGGTGATTTTGCATGTGAGTTTCATGGTTATGGTGGCACTTCCCACAAGGGTTGTGTGGGGGTGCGGTGGTTGTGTTCCCTTTAGATTGGGTGTAGGAATGGTTAACATTCTTACACAAGTCTTTATAATACATACATAAATATATATATATATATATATATATATGCATTTATATGTATGTATATATAATATTGTTGTTTGATGTGTAGTATATGAATGCCATGTATTTGGATATTTCATTGATGTGTTGAGTAATATCACAAAAGATTCATGCAGGGATTAATTGCATGGAATCTTTGAAAATTACTGCTAAGTTTGAAAGAATGCATGTTCTTTTATGATGTAGTAGATCAGCTTGGTCAGATGATTTCAATGTGAAATGGTGGTTATAGTATCCATGGTTTTGAGTAATGATATTAAACACCCCTTCAATAGATCTTCACTAGTTTAACAATTAATCTTTGCAATAACATTTTTGGCTAATATTTTTACATTGTCAAGTGCTCTTGTATAAATCCAATATAAAAAGCCATGACCAAATTTTATTGTTGATTTACTACAAGCAAAGTTTATAATATATACATAAATATATATATATATATATATATATGTTAATTAGGGTCTAGGTGTTGATGGGGTTAAAACTTGCTTAAGATTTGGATTATAATAGACTTCAGGTTAAAATTCATTGAATGGGATATTCAATAAAAGAGTTAACAAAAACTCAAGAATTGACATGCATGTTAGACACCAATTTCATGCAATTATAAGATTAAAGAACATTATAAGGTTTGTCATTATTGCACAATAACATGCACCAAGAGTCAAGTTATATATATATATATATATATATTTATATCTATCTATCAGTTAAGATATTCAACAAATTTGTGTGACACCAAACATAAGATTTATTCCTAAACAGATAAGAGCTAAGTTAAATTGAAAACTAATAACTAATTACAAATTATCTCAATGTTATTATTTCATGACACTCAACATAATTTAATAACGAGAGTTTTTTCTTAAGAACCTCAAATGACTATTGCACGTTGCCATACTTTTGTACCTTTCTCTTACGGTTTTACTGCAAACTTTGACTACGTCAACTTCACAGGTTTCTTTCTACATTCACAATCACACCGTTACTCTTTTCTAACTCAACTTCACTTTTCTGCCTGAGCCTCCCACTCAAATTGCTGCCATTGTATGGTCATTGTTTATGATGGATAGAATTAAAAATTAAATCAATGAGTTCCAAAGATTTGTGGGACGTCGTTAGTACGTAGAAGCATTAACTTTTATCAGATAATCGTAAACTAGTTATCTTAATCAGTTTACACGATTTCAAACATTGTCCAATCCATTTGAGTTGATACAGCCTTATATTTGACCTCTGACCCTCTTGTATGACCTCTCAATATTTGCGTACTACCCAAATGCGCAGTCATCGAATGCACATATTTATTTACTCACTGGCCAGATAATCATGTTCTACCAGGAAAAAAAAAAGGAAAAAAAAGAAAAAAAAGAAAAAAGTGCTCAAATTTGAAATAAAAGCGAGGAATGATATGGACCTAAGATTACGTTCGTTTTGGTAGAAACCTTTCAAATCAGGCAACGGAGAAATGATTCCACATCCCATGCATATAAATATTGCACTCGCAAATGGCAATTCCGCAAAAAACTTCTTCGAAACCCGTAGTAGGTAATGACATATACATAATATCACAGAACTTATGATACTGCCAAATCATTATGCTCTTGGTCACAAACTTTGAAGGGAAGCTTGGGATTGGAGCAATACTACAGAATCTCTCTTTCTCTCTCTCCAGTGTGAGCAAATGATTGGCAAGTAGAAACTACGGAGTAGACAAAATGGCCTCTACATCATTTACTCCAGTTCCTTGGCAAAGTCGGCATTGTCCACGAAAACCTGGAAAACCCACTCATAGCTCATGACAGATGAAATTTGGAATTTGCAAACAGGATTGGTAATTTTGAGACTGCAATTAGATAGACTTGAAAAACTTGGAAAACAGTGTTAACATATAATTTTAACAAATCCGCCGAGTGGGGGATATTTAAATAGGTATGTAAGATCATACCGATTTCCAGCCATCAGGATCCAGGCAAGCTGTGATTTTGGTGTTGATACCAGGAAGAGGACCCGGCTCACGTGTAATCTTTCCTCCAAAGGTCCGTACGGCCTCTGCAGTTTTGTACACATCGTCTGTGCCTACTGCGATCTGAAACCATGAAGCACACGTTAGAACGTGATAAATCGAAAAGAATGCAACGCAACATCTTGCACCAGCTAATTCACAAGATTTAAGCTGGATTAATGATAAGTAAAGGCGCCTCAACTATCGTCAGTAAGATTGTACCTGAGCATAGCCAGTGCCCTTCGTATATTCAGTTACACCGTAATTGTATGTTAATTCCAAGACAGTCGTTTTCATTTCATCGTCACCATAGCCCACCATTGCAAGCGTGTACTGTGAGGCCAAGTCAAATGTGTTAAGAAAGAGAGATTCCACGAGAGCACAGTACAATCTACAAAACATAACCTTCGGTGATTGCCACGCATAGAGTGATGTGTTGTACCTTCTGATCAGGATTGTCCCGTCTGCGAAATTCCTTCATTCCAAAGGCCTAGGCACATACAAACCACTTCGTTGAACTGATGAGCCATATTCAATAAAATAAAGATATGAGCACGACTAGATACACCCTCCCGTGGGCAGACATCAGCTTTCGGTAAACATTCAACGAAATGTACACGTCATCCTATCATTTTCGTTAAGATGCCATTGGAGGTCTCTTTTCCAATGGACGAAAACGAAGCCCTCGTCTAGCTTTTCACTAATGTATAAATTTTACACATGCAGATATATAATGGGCCTATAAATGATCAAGATGGTGAAAGTTCTACCTTCTCATAGAACTGAACTGCCCGATCAAGATCTCCAACACGAAGCATGACCTGGCACAAAGGCTCAGGAGTTGCGGATCTCTGGATGAGCTCAAACTTGTAGCCATCAGGGTCCTCAACAAAGGCGATGATTGATTTCCCGCCCTTCACGGGACCAGGCTCTCTTGTGACCTTTCCACCCTTTGCCTTGACAAGATCAACAACCTTCTGGACCTGCCAAAACATCAAAGAGGACTCCAATCAGAGATTATGAATGAGAACAATCGACCTGCATTTGGAATGAGTGTAAAGGCGAACCGTCTGAAGGGCTGAATATTCTTACGTGACGACCTATTCTTGTCAAATCTGTTTCATATCATGACATCTTCGCTTAGGAATCATGAAAATGCCGATGAAGATGGACTAATTACACAAATAACACCACTCTAGACGTTTTTCAGGTAATCAAGTGTAGAACTTACATCCTCAACAGCAATTCCAAAATGCCCAAAACCGGTTCCGATGTCGTACTTGTCCACTCCATAATCTGTCCCAAGATAAATAAAACCGAGTCAGTGACAGAGTCCGAAAAATGATGAGGAAAATCTTATACTGGAGCGGAGACTCACTGCAGAGCATGTCAATGAGTCGTAGAAACTTGAAAACTTCTAATCTAAGCTTCAGGAGGAAATTAGATATGTTAAGAGATTCCACACACTCGCAAATGTCGGAAGCTATACGCCATGTCTGATACGAAATTCTTGGATAGAGTGCACAATGTAAAACGTGATATACTTACTGTATGTCAACTCCACCACGAAATTGGTATCTTCAGGCCCATAACCCAAGAATGCATTAGTATACTTCTCTTCAGGAATATCCCTTCTCCTCAGAAGTTTCATCCCCAAACATTCTGTGTAAAACCTGTACAGATACTTAGATTGAGTAAAACCCAAAAAAAATACCATTGTTGAATAACTTGCACAGGCATAATATAAAAAACAAATGTCTAGGTAGGCTTTGTAAATTTCGAGCGTCCAATCACACCTATCCATGGAAAGAAAACTGAAAAGTAGGTACTGTACTTGATGGTTTTGTCAAGATCGCCAACCCGGTACACAACATGTAGCATGCGGCGATTGTCCTTCTTACTGAATTCCAATATATTTTCCTCATTCGTCGCTGTCTCAGTTGAAGCGGCAGATGCCATGATGCTTAAACTTCTAGCTTGACGCACTAGGGCTGGTCTAGGAAGACCTGTTAAAAAAAAGATGGCCATCCACAGGAGCATATTGGTAATCCTGATACTGTCGCTTACAGTAATAGTTTAGAATTAACTTCAGTAATAGTTTCCATACATCTATTCAGTTTTAAGAAATGATTTTATCTAAGCAATGATGGATAGTAGCAACAAAAATAAAAAATAAAAAAAATAAAAAAGCATCCACGAGTTTGAGGCCTGTATTTCGCATCGGGGTTTCGCTAGGACTCATACAAGAAGATCAATGACTAACACGGGGACACAATGTAAATCAAAGTTGAGACCATAGCCACACACTCACACTGGCCCCACATACTTCCAGAGTCAAACTGCGATCATACCAATAACAGTCCGCAAGAGTTCAAGCTACCACAAGGTCTAATTTTGGTGAAGAACTACACAACACAGGCTTGAACGGCAAAATTTGGAGCCGCCTTTTATCCGTAGTTAAACCCACAAAATGCACACTTAAGATATCAGCAAAATCATTACAATACAGAAAGCAAGTGAATGAGATTAAAAACAACGTATGATTCCTGTCACAGACACCGTCTACCAAATTTGCCGTGAGACCTACAATAATTCAACGCTACAATAACGACACTTCACGACATTCGGGGGCATAGAGAGCGCCCTCTAGTTACAGCTAAGTGTTTAATGAACATTGAAGAAAACACGAGACACGTACAAATCACAAAGGATCATCGTAACTCCACCACTCAACAAAAACACAATCGTCGCAAATCGCCTTGACTATTTCAGCTCATCAATTGGCGCAACGGATCTTAAATTGCATCACTACAACCACTAAGATACACGTAGGGTTATCGCACAAAACAATGTACACTCAGTAGCGCGACCTCACAGAGCAATACGCAGCACAATCCGCCGATTCAGAACCCGATGACCAGCACCGTGAGGACGATACCCACGATATCTGACATGAGGGTAAAAGCGACACTCCACGCTTGTGACAACAAACCACGACTGAAGTGACTCCAACCCAAAGCCGCGAAGAAACTAAAATCATCACGCGCAAAACAACTCTCTAAGTCACCATCTGCGAATCGATACTGTCCGGCCAACCATACCTCGCCGCGAATTCCACACTTTCAAGTGATGAAGATCAGATACCAGAACCAGTTACACAAAAGGGGACAGAAGGCGAGGTGTTATAAACTCACGAGAGAGAGGAAGGGCGCGGCCGAAGAGCGAGGAGGAGCAAGCAAGCGTGGGGCGAAGTGAAACACGAGGCACTGAAGAAGCGGGGGGAGTAATGAACACGCTGGAGGAAGGAATAGTTAGGGTTTTCGCCATAGCCATCCTCATCGCCATGGCCGTGGAGAAAGGAGCGAGATGCCCCAAGCGTGCTTCAGACCGCGGACAGAGAATTTTTTTTCTGTAGGGGGGCTGGACTCGGTGGCTGTACAGGTCAGTCTGGCTTTGATGTGGCGCTTCGTTATCCCTTGAATTCGCCACCTCTGCTGCTGCCTCCCGATAAGGCTCCTCCACCTTTCACGAGCACCGTTTGGTCCTTTTTTTCTCAGGCCGTAGGATGCCCACGAAAGCAAACAGTGCAGAGCCAGGGAAGGCGAACTTGCTCAATCAGCCCGTTCCAACAAACACTCGTGATGGAGGCTTCGACCACGACAAGTGGCAGACTTATTGTCCGGAGGCATGTGATCCGCAGTCATGAATGCGGTGAGAGAAAAAAACATGACATTCTTTTGCGATGATAGTGTGGTGGCCGTAGCTGTGAGGCTGTGTCTCGCTACCTGTACGTATTTTTACGACCCGTAGTCTACTGAAATGGCGCATCTTCATGCGCACCACAGAGAGGACTACCGCAGCATAGATTTTTTTTCTTCTTTTCAATCCAGAATGACGAACACTGTCAAATTCAAGTGCATGTTCTTGGTGAAAGATGTAGTTTAGTGGGTTTGATGATAAACCAGTCGTCGACTGTCATCAGCATTTCTGCAAGTGCAGCTTGCAATCACGACCAGCTGAGGAAGAGAAAGAATCCAGCATCACAGCAAAATTCCATGTTCCGAGGGAACCATCCAATGCGTCATTGGTGAACTCGCAATGTGTTTGTCAAGAGATTGTATTCATTCTTAGGTTCCTTGATTGCATCGAGAGATTGAGATGTTGCTTATGCTCTGAATATAAGAGGATAGTAAGGATAGCAAGGAGAAGACTACATGCTAGTGAAGATGGTAGCCAGGCGCTTAACCATGGACTCATAGCTTTTGCGTGGCCCAAAGCAACTACTGCAGCGGAGATAGTGTTGTAGATCAAACTGGCCACCATTGCCCATGCAAATGGAGTGGCGCGGCTGACCGACCTCGAGCCCCTTCCACTGGGCGCCAGCGTTGCGATCGCGCCAATCTGCAATAAACCCAGAACCAAGAGCACTTCAGCAATAATAATGCACTTGGTATCAAGTTTAGACAAGAATAAACGCATTCTTATTATTAATCCATTGCGAATAGGAGCGTCATTGCACTGTCCTTACCAGGCCATAGACAACACACGAAAACGCTGCAGAGTTAGCTTGTTTACTAGCTTGTTTATCATATTTGCATCGATTACTTGGTCTCCCATCTCCTTGACAACGTTTTTAGTATCTTCAGGGCTCTGCCTTTTTTGAGACAGCATTTCCAGCTTCTTCGTCAGTCTGTATATCTCAGACTTGATTTCACTACTTGCAAGCTCTTGTAAGGTGCGTTTCCAGAGTCCTCGACCGCTAGTCAAGGGAGCGCTTGGAACTCGTAGACCTTCCACCTGCCAAGACACATCTCTTCTGGTGCGTTTCCAGGTGCTCTCACCTGTCTGCCATTCTCCCGCATATGCCACAACCACCTGTGACGCAGGTTGAATTGCTTTTCCAAAGCGCGTTCATGAAAGGCATGCAAAGACTCCCAAAAGACGAGCAGGATGAACATGGGCATCCTAAATTCACTTCGCTCATGGGTTTAATAGCGACCAGAGTATTACCTGATGGACATATATCCAGACGGCGAAACTTTCAGAAGTAGAAGCCCCTTCAAGCAAGTTCCCTCCATCTTGCTGGCATACCATATGCGTTGCAACCCATAGCTCCTGAAAGAAGGCTTTCAAGTACCGT